>NC_047104.1:3622362-3657027 GCF_902500255.1 Thalassophryne amazonica
ATCTTTGTGTCGGTATCTTCAGTCTGTGGCCCGACAGCAGGACGCCATCTGTACTTCTGACTATTTAAAAAAAAATACCTGAATGTCTTTGAACGTACTGTGTTTTTAGACTCTAAGTCACTTTTTTTTCCCCTGTGACTTATATTCAGAAACAACTCATATGTAAATAATATGTGTGTCTGTACATAAATCATGGGTCAATACAGTGTCAGTTCAGTGGAAACAGGAAACACAACATTAAAGTTATTTATCCTGTTCCAAGCAGTTTTTATTGAATTCTTATGAAATATATGTTTCAAAAAGAAATAATTGTCTATTTTTTTCTCTTCATGATGACTTTTTTTTTGACAGATGCGACTTATAGTCCAGAAAATACGTTGGTGGATTCAAATATCAGTGTTTTAGAGGTTTTTTTTTTAATAATGGTTTTAAATCGGTCATCAGGACGTCAAACCATTCAGACTATGAAAGAGTTTCATTTTCACATTTAGCTTTTTATCAGAACTTGAAAAATGTGATTGTGAGATTTTTAGCAGTGGCCTCATGTGGAGACTGGATGGATTTGGAACTGGTTCTCTTTAGGGGAACCTTGAGAACCACTGGAATGACGTTGTGTCAAACAAATAGTGACTTTGGGAGACTGGAGAAGGCCAGAGGGATGCCCACGTCGCCCACATGTCGCCCACATGTCACCGGCTGTGGCAGATTATTTTCAAGAGGTGGGGATGGACCAGACGTCTGCAGCAGGGTGATTCTGTTGTGTGGTGGATTTGACAACATGTTGTTCTCCACATGAGTGGGTCATATTGGAGCGTTGTGACGGGATGAAACCATTTTTCCAATATGATACCGATACTGGAACCTTCAGTATCAGCTGATACTGACACCAGTGTGGTACATTTCCTGTCTGAAAACCACTAACCTGGTCATAAGTACATTTGTCTGGATGTGAACTGAGCTGTTAAAAAAACACCTACTCAGATCTGCAAGACAAGACTCGTATCAGGGCTTTTAAATTTCCGATATCTAATCCAGTAATTTCAACAAGTATCGGACCGACACTGATTGTTCAAATGTTCAGATCGGTGCACCTGTATCTGACAGTGCGAACAAACAACTGAACACATACGTGACGTCATCCCGTGACAAGCGTCGCTCGCTCATTTCCACCCGGGTTTGTCCAAAACACACGATAGTTTGTGCAGCTGCTCAACAGCACAGAAAATAAACGAGAACTGGAACAAACATCAACTCTATTTCATAAGGTCAGAATTAATCGTGAGTAGCTAATATTATTTCTGTGTTTCTAACATTCTGTCCTCATTTCCATCACACTGCTCCCTCTGCAGGATCTGCAGTTTCCTATTCAGCGTACATTTTTCCCGACCGGTGGCTGAACAGTTTCTTTCACCGCTGCTTCGTCCCCGTTGCTGTGTTCAACGCCATCATCTGCACTGGGCTGGCATGCTACACCAGGTACACTGCAGAAGTCTGTTTTAATCGTCCTTCAAACCAGAACGAGATCAGAGAAGCTGTTAAAAACAAACGGCTTTACTTATTCTGTGCAAGAGAGAATGTTGAAGCAATGAGAGTCTCAACTGACCACAGGCAGCATGAAAGTGCTGTTCTCGAGCTTTATATCTAGAAAAGTCCAACTATGTTCCACCTTTATTAGTTATTTTCACTTTGTCCACAGTTTATGTTACAACCTTATTCCAAAATAGATTAAATAATTTTTTTCCTCAAACATCTACACACAATACCCCATAATGACAACATGAAAAAAGTTTTGTTGAAATTTTGTTGTTTGTTGAAAGTTGACAGTCAGAGCACAACCCAAGCATGAAGTCAAAGGAATTGTCTGTAGACCTGTAGACAGGATCGTCTGGAGGCACAAATCTGGGGAAGGGAACAGAAACATTTCTGCTCCTTTGAAGGTCCCAGTGACCACAGTGGCCTCCATCATCTGTAAATGGAAGAAGTTCAGATCCGCCAGGACTTTTTCTAGAGGTGGCCACCGTGTAAAATGAGCCATCAGGGGAGAAGGACCTTAGTCAGGGAGGTGACCAATGAACCCGATGGTTACTCTGTCAGAGCTCCAGCATTCCTCTGTGGAGAGAGGAGAACCTTCCAGAAGGACAACCATCTCTGCACCAATCAGGCCTGTATGGTAGAGTGGCCAGATGGAAGCCACTCCTTAGTAAAAGGCACATGGCAGCCCACCTGGAGTTTGACAAAAGGCACCTAAAGGACTCTCAGACCAGGAGAAACAAAATTCTCTGGTCTGATGAGACAAAGATTGAACTCTGTGGCGTCATGTTTGGAGGAAACCAGGCACCATCCCTACAGTGAAGCATGGTTTCCATTTCCATTTATTTAAAAGGGACAACACATATTAATGAACACATAAAGTGTAAATATGTCAGATTATAGCCGTGGGCTAATTTCCATCTGTAGTCCCTGACAGACTATAAGAATTAAACAGTTTACAGTAAAAACACACAAACATCACAGGAGCTTACAATACAACAGACTACATGACATAGGGGTCACCAACTACAACAAGACACCGACTAGACAAAAGACAGGAAACAAAAGGACACTGACATGATCTGAGCATGAAGGTTAGTTACACAAACTCAGTCAAATGAGGACACACAGTTAAAAAACAAAAAAACTACATGTACAATTCAATTAGAATAAGTTAATTAAAACTGCAAGTCTAATTTCATACATTTATATATTTTAAAAACCATAACTTTAAGAACAATAACTTATAAAGTGCTGTAGTGCATTTCACATTCCCTACAGTTCATCTTAGTTTCTACAGTTGAGTTCATAATGCTCACATTTTTTATTTGATTTGAGTTCCTCCTTTAAGTGACTTTTGAAGGCTTTAAAACTTGGAGCCTCTGTCACTGTAGTTGGCAAAGCGTTCCATTGGACACTGCCTTTGTAGGACATGTCTTTTTCCTGGTTCTCTCCCTCAGCCCCAACCAGTCCCAGCAGAAGACTGCCCCTCCCTGAGCCTGGTTCTGCTGGAGGTTTCTTCCTGTTAAAAGGGAGTTTTCCTTCCCACTGTCGCCAAGTGCTTGCTCACAGGGGGTCGTTTTGACAGTTGGGGTTTTTCTGTAATTATTGTGTGGCTTTTGCCTTACAATATAAAGCGCCTTGGGGCAACTGTTTGTTGTGATTTGGCGCTATATAAATAAAATTGATTGATTGACAGAACATTTTGTGCAAAAGCTGTTTTTCGCACAGACACTTCACAGTCCCCTCTACTCACGGCCCTGGTGACCCTCGGACCAACTGTTCTATATTTAATATAATTTGCAAGAGGTGGAGGAGCCAACCCATGTAAAATTTGATATATTAGACAAGCATTTTTAAATTTTATAAAATTTTCAAAACTAAATAAGTTATACTTTGTTAAAATTTTGCAGTGATGATATGAAAATGGTCTTTTATCTAAAATTTTCAGTGCTCTTTTATAAAGCCTTTCAATCGGTTTTAAAATTGTCACACCTGTGAGAGACCAGCTGGTTATGCAGTAACCTACATGAGAAAAAAATCATACAGTGCAAGAACATCATAGCCGCTTGATCTGTCATTGAGCTCCTTATTTGGTTGAAGTTAAACACATTGTATTTGATTATTTTAGTTATCATTTTAATATGATTTTTAAAGGAGAGTGTCGAGTCCAGCAACACTCCCAAATATTTGAATTCTTTAACTAACTGCAGTTCATCATCTCCAATGTACACATTGGAGCACTCAATATTGGAAGCCTTGTTTGAAAAATACATATGCGTACAGACAGTTTTCTGTATGTTTAATTTCAGACATGATCCATTAAGCCAATTTGAAATATACTTTAGGGCTGATGTAAGAGTTTTAGCTGCTGCCTCAGGTGATCTTGCACTTGTGTAGATTACCGCATCATCAGCGTAAAGTTGTATTCCACATCCTCACAAACACTTGGTCATTAATGAATAATGAAAATAAAATGGGCCCCAAGATAGATCCTTGGGGGACTCCTAGTGCACAATCTAAGTAGGGGGATTTAATACCATTAACCATGGTGGCTTGTTTTCTATTTGATAAATAAGATGCCATCCATTTTATGGCATGCTCAGAAAAATTAAAAGATTGCAACTTTAATAATAAAATATTATGATTCACTAGATCAAATGCTTTACGCAAATCTAAGAAAACTGCTCCTACACAATTGTTTTTATCCAAAAAACTTTTCACTTTTTCCATGAACATTGTTATGGCAGTGTCAGTTGAATGGTAGGTACGAAAACCAAATTGCATGGGATGCAGAGTAGTTTGGCCACTTTGTAGATGTTGAATCAATTGCTTGGCGACCCACTTTTCAAGGACTTTAGAAAAGACTGACAGTATGCTAATTGGTCTGTAGTTATTAATATTATTTTCTGTCACCCCCCCCCCCCTTAAAAATTGGGGTAACTGTGGCAATCTTCCATATCTGTGGTACAATGGAATGCTCAACTGACAAATTTATTAAATGCGTAACTGGATGTGCTAGAGCCATTTTATGTGTTTTTAGGAATCCAACATCAAAGCCATGATGGTCTTTAGCTTTGGACTCCTTCATGGCATTTCTAATCTTTAAAGTTTCAACCTGGGATATTAGTTCTATATTAAACGTTTGACTGTGTACTGGAATGTTGTAGGTTATTTCAGGCGATTTGAAACTTGCTGCCATCTCTTCAACAGAGCGTAGAAATTATAAATTCAGCTCTTTTGCTAAGATCGTAGGATCATTCACAAGCTGGTTATTAATTTTCAATTCCAAATCATTTGCATCTTTCTTTTTCCTCCTCACTAAAAGTTTGTTAATATTCTGCCATATTTGTTTTCCATTTCTGTTTGCGTTTTGCATTATTGTGATAAAAAAAAAATGTGCTTTTGCTCTTTGCATTTCTGATATTACTCTGTTTCGCATTGAAGTAGATTCCTGTCTGTTGTCAACTTGGATTTTTTTTTTTCCTATAATTCATGTTTTTGTAAAAGAACTACATACATTTTGAATTTTGTTAAGAAATATATCAGAGCATATTTCAATATTGTCACATGAGGTTACACTTTCCCAAGTGGGATCTTTTAATGCTTTTCCCAAGTTTTGTTGTTGATTCTTTGGTATAAATTTAGACATTTGTTTCCTAACATGATTGGAGTATGAATGCTCAAAACGTTGCTTAGTTAATTTTCTTGTACAAGGAATAACATTATGGTCTGAGAGACCAGTCAATAAACGATATGTTTTAGTGATCCTTGCAGGCCTATTTGAGAAAAGCAAGTCAATTTGGGATTCTGAACTATTTGTAAATCTGGTCGGATTCTCAATTAATTGTGTAAAATTAAATTGATCAGTAATTAATTTCAGTTTTTTCCTGTCTTTTGTCATCCCAACTGACATTGAAGTCTCCTAATATGATAATTTCTTTTTTATGATCACATGTTTTAAGTAAATCCCGCAATTGATCATAAAACTTGTTTGTGGAAGACGGTTTACGGTAGAGACAGATTACAGTCAGTGACATTTCCACAGAAAGATAAATGTTTACTCCAATGCATTCTAGTGTAATCTTATTGGGCCATACCATTTGATTACATTTAAATTTACTCCTCACATATAGCAGTGCCCCACCCCCTTTTCCTTGATCTCTGTCTTTTCTAAAAATATTATAGCCTGGTATCAGTACCGCTGAATCTGGCGAGGCACTAGTGAGCCATGTTTCTGATAAACCAAAAAAATCAAGATTTGAATCACACATTAAATATTCTAATTGTTCGTGTTTTGATACCATACTGCGCACATTTAAGTGACCTCCGAGCATGCCAGTTTTCTTATAACGTGGATCCCACATAATCTGGTTCAGAGTAGTAAACAATTTTGAACGCCTTTGCTTCTTGAATACTGGATTTCTGCACATAGATGTTTTGGGGTCTGGTTGAGGTCCAGCAATTGTTGCTATATTAGTACAGTTTGAAAGACTATGCACTTGTCCGAGGTCTATCTTTCTTTGAGAGCACTGTTACTGGTGGTGGCAGCATCATGCTGTGGGGGTGTTTTTCAGCAGCAGGAACTGGGAGACTAGTCAGGATTGAGGGAAGATGAATGCAGCAATGTACAGAGACATCCTGGATGAAAACCTACTCCAGAGTGCTCTTGACCTCAGACTGGGGCAATAGTTCATCTTTCAGCAGGACAATGACCCAAGATATCACAGGTGTGTCTTCCGGACAACTCTGTGAATGTCCTTGAGTGGCCCAACCAGAGCCCAGACCTGAATCTGATTGAACATCTCTGGAGAGATCTGAAAATCTCTGTGCACCGACGCTCCCCATCCAGCCTGATGGAGCTTGAGAGGTGCTGCAAAGAGGAATGGACCAAACTGCCCAAAGATAGGTGCACCAAGCTTGTGGCATCATATTCAAGAAGACTTCAGGCTGAAATTGCTGCCAAAGGAGCATCAATAAAGTACTGAACAAAGGGTGTGAATACTTATGGACATGGGATTTGTTTATTTTTAATAACTTTGCAAAAAATTCAACAAAGCCTTTTCATATTGTTATTATGGGGTGTTGTGGGTAGAATTCTGAGGAAAAAATGAATTTACTCCATTTTGGAATAAGGCTGTAACATAACAAAATGTGGAAAAAGTGAAGTGCTGTGAAAACTTTCTGGATTCACTGTACGTAGCTGCCTCAGTGTCAGCGACCCAAACAGCTGGTGAAGGTCAATGGTTAACCCTCATGTCACCTGACTGCAGCAGATGGTTACTTCTGAGTGATGGAGATGGACTTATTGTTTATCTGTGTGGTTGCCATCCAGGTACCACTTTAGTTGTGTAGTGTGATGCATGTGGTGATGCAGAGCACCACCTGCGTGCTCCCAGACCTGATCTGGGAGCACGCAGTACTTTCTGTACTTCAACAGTTTCATTGTAATTAAATATTCTGTGTTTCGTTCTTAATTTCAATCTCAATTGATTTATAAAGCACTTTAAAATTCACCAACAACCAAAGCGCTGTACACAATAAAAACAGGCAAGTTAAAATAATTTAATAAATAAAAAGTTACAATTAAAAGCAAAAACACACACACACACACACACACACACACACACACACACAAAAAACAGTGTCAAGCTGCGTTAAAAGCCAAAGAGAAAAAAAAAGTGCTTTAAGAGACGATTTAAAAGCAGAGAGAGAATCAGCCTGCCTAATGTGCAAAGGAAGATCATTCCACAGTCTCGGGGCAACGACTGAAAAAGCTCGGTCACCTCTACGCTTCCTCTTTGACCTTGGGATAACCAACAGTGACAAATCAGCTGACCTGAGTGAGCGTGAAGGGGCATATACGTAAATGAAGCAGGTCAGACAGATACAGCGGGGCAAGGCCATGAAGACATTAAAAAACAAATAAAAGAATTTTAAAATCAATTCTAAAACGAACTGGGAGCCAATGAAGTGAGGCCAGAACCGGTGCAATCTGCTCGCACCTTCTAACACCAGCCAAAAGTCGAGCAGCAGCATTCTGCACCATCTGTAGGCGAGTAAGCAGAGTCTGATTTAGCCCAATATAAAAGTGGAAAAAATGGTATCAATCCAAATTTTCATTCATTCATATCAATTTTGAACAGGTTTGGAACCAGCACTGATCCTTGTGGAACTCCGAATGTAATTTCTCACAAATCTTTTTCATTTGTTATTTGTAGTTATTTGTGCCTAATATAACTTTCCTAAAGGTCATCTTTCCAACTGTTCAAATAAGATTTTATATCAGTAATTTATTTTGTTGATGTAGATTCTGTTGATCTGTTTTCTTTGAACTTGTTCAGACTTTTTATGTTTATTAATATAATCATCAAACCTGACACGAGCATGTCACTGCTGACAACATTATGAGCCCCACATGAGAACAACAGTACAGCGTGATCATTTTGTGTGGAAAATATACCTGATTGCAAAAAAAAAAAAAAAAAAAAAAAAAAACAACGGTCTTTGACACGGTTTCTGGCTCCATCAGCGGAAAGTGTTTTTCTTGTTAATTTTTCATGCTGCAGTTATAATCTGAGTTTGTGGGTTTATGAACCGGGTCAGCAGGGTTTTGGTTCATAATAACAGACTTTTTTTCTTTGTCAGAGATGTTTTATTGAGATCTGTTTCAACATTTTTCTTTTATCTTGTTAATTCACTGCTTCAACATGAGCTGATATTTGTTCCTTTAATCTTCACTTTATGATGTCATAATGAGCTGATGGCAGTGATTGTCAGATTTGCAGATTTGGTGTTCTTTTGTTGTTAAGTGGAGTTAATAATACTGATTAAAGAGTGCCCTCAGACTGAGTTTGAGACAAACAAACACGTTCTTGAGCTGAAAGGATTCAGACTTAATGCAGTTTTTTTTTTTAACAGCTGTTCACTTGTTTCTTGCCCTGTTTAGGCTTGGATTGCCATTTCTACATTATCATCATGACAGCATAAAGAGGTAAATACACAGAAATGCTTCTGTCCTGCAAGTTGTACGATACTGTCTGGATGCATCTTGGGAATATTAGCATTTGTCTAAAAATGTGTCATGAAGGAAACAAACAAATCTTTAAGTCATACCAGTCTGTAAATCATATTATTGTTGAAATGTGATGCTCCTGCTTCATCCAACAAAAGACCCTTCGGCTACTCCCTTGTTTTGGACTCCGGGTCGCCACAGTAAATCCGAGGTGGATCTGCATGTTGAATTGGCACAAGTTTTAGATGCAGCTCCACATTACATGGAGGAATATGTCAGGGGTGAAGGGTTTGAACCGGGAACCTTCGGCACTGAAACCAAGCACACTAACCACTTGGTCACCACCCCTGCCTCTAATGCTTCATGCAACAAGAAGCAAAATTAATTTAATCAGTGCATTATGATACAAATAATGAATGTTTGAGTTCACCTCGTTCACCAAATTAAATATTCGTTCCACTGAAAGAATGTAAAAATATTCATTATTTGTTTTATATAACAGCTAAAATAGAACCTTGTCATTTGATATTATATTAATTTACAAACAACAGAAAAGGGACTTACATTTTGGTACAACACTGCACTGACTTTGTGTACTTCTAAAAAAGCAAAAAAGACTGTGTACCTCCTCACACCAGCAAAGAATCATGTCAGAAATTAGTCCAGCTTTTCATTCTAACTTCCTCCTAACAGCTCTTCATGCCTCCAGACAGCACAGTGGATTTGTTGTGTGTGTGTGTGTGTGTGTGTGTGTGTCTTTGAAGAATTAGCACGGTCAATTAGCTCCTTCAAATCAATTGTCGTCCATCAGCAACAAACTCCGCATGTTTAGCTAAATGCCGCCCCCACTAGTGGGCGGGGTTCACAGCGTGCAGTGGTACAAAACGTATGGAACCAATTTGCACGATAAATGCAACGCAACACAAATGGGATGAATAATCCAGGTCACATGACATACAAAGCACCAATCAAATGACAAGGATCCACTCAGCCGTTACATAATAATTTATTTTAATGCAAACATTCAAAACTGCATTAGCAAGCAGAAGCAAACACGTTAATTGATGTTGCTACTGTACAAGGTACAAAGAATTGAGAGTAAACTGTTTCTGGTGGCTGTTCTGCAGTTCTGTTCAGTCTGAAACACGCATGTTTACCTCATTAAATGCAATTAAATGTTTTAAACCTCCTATACATTTTTCAAACACATTTAAAAATGTTAGCCTTACCTTAGCCTACCTATTCTTCTTATATTGTGTTTTTTTCTGTAGGGAGCCCCCAAACCCCGACTTTTTTTCTTTAAATCCCATATTGTGTTTGGTCAAGTAATACAAACACAGTCTCCATGATATTCTTTCTTTGTGAAAATGTTTCTCAGATTATTTACTCATAATAACGGTATTAGACCTCGATCTGTGCAAATTGTATCAATCTTTAATATTAATAACTTTTTAAATTCATCATTTATCACCAGATTCCTTCATGAATCTTTTTCAATTTAAAATGTTTGAGTTTCACAAACAGCAGGAAGTTGTTTTTTCCTCTGCAGGACGTTTAAACAGTAACCAAATGAGTCGATTCAGAATTTTTTTTCCTGTAGACGTGTTTGTTCACAGTATTGTGTGTATTTCAGGATAGAAAAAAAGCTCTTTTCTTATTTCAGATTCCCAGAGTTAAAGAGGCCAAAGTTCAGTAAAAGTCTGCGTGTTTTTGCCTTCGCCTACCCGTACCTGTTTGACAGCATTCCTCTGTTCTTCAGGGTGAGACTTTGTCCTTCACACTGCACTCGTCTGAACGCACCATCAAGTATGTGGCAGCTTAATTATTATGAGTAGTTCCTGAAGAAATTAGTGAGTTTCCTGTCTGACAGGGAATTGAACTACAGATCTTCTGGTCACAAACCCACCAGACAGACCATAATATCCCAAATAAATGTTTACAGGTGTGTAAGATGGTTTGTGCTTTGTGTGTGTTCTCAGAAATGCATCTTTTGAAAATCTTTGTGTGTACAAGTGTCTTTATTTTGTTGCAAAATTCTTTTGCATTTTTTGTAGGTTGGTAAATGTGTATGTAAAGAAGATCACATTTCACTTGCCTGTGGAGCTTTGAGACACTATGAAGGTCTGCAGCTCCACAGCGATCAATAACTGCATGCTGTGTTTAGGTGTTGTTGGAAAAACATGACATTTGTGCTTGTCGTGTTTATTTTAGAAGGGGAAAGGTGTTGCTGATGTGTTCTGTTGTCTCCAGGTGTTCTTGTGTGTCGGAGAAGGTTGCACAGAAAATGACGCCAACATCCTCCACTACTACCACATTGCTTTGGCTTTCCTCACCGGCTTCCTGTTTGCCACACATTTACCAGAGCGTCTGGCACCGGGCAGCTTTGACTACATCGGTAAGAATGTTATCATCAAACCTTAAGGGCCCCTTCACCCACAGTGCAAATATGGTCGACTTGCGCATGAAGCAGGAATCGTATGAAAAATGTGTAAAATCGGAGCTCCCTCTAACGCCTCATATTGAGGCGTTAGAGGGAGTACCTTGTTGTACCTTGTACCTTGTTGCTACAACTATTTGCGCACACCAGCGGCTGAAAGACAGAGTGTGCTCTGTGAGATCCCATCGAACCCTCTCACGGCAGGTGTCAGCCAAATTCCAGGTGACACACACGAACATCTAACACCGCTCACTTGGCACTTAGAAAATGTGTGACCATTCGTACTATCATCACAAAAACAGTCAGCACACCAGATGTGTTGGAGGGAGTGTGTGTGTGTGTGGGGGGGGGGGGGGGCACACTTGCATCAAATGCTTGTATGTATGTACGTACAGGTGTGATCACATGGGGGCCAGACAGCGAGGTGTGATCGCACACAGCACGGGGAGGGGCCTGTCAGCTGATCACAGCACACTAACAGCTGGATGACGGCTCACTGCACACATTACAAACACAGACACCACCGCCAGGACAGGTATATAAGTAATTACGACAATACATACACAATTACATAACAAATAATGAAAATGAATGACCACATAACACAGAGTGACACGTCGGTCTGTGCACTGAACAGGGGAGCAGAGTCCGCTGTAAAGATCTCTGCTCCTGAACATCCCAGGTGGAGGACACGTTCCGTGTTTTGAAGGACATGAACTGACAACATTCCTCCATGAGGCACATGTCTCTGCCTGCTGTTCTCACATGGAAATATATAAAACATCTTTCACCTTTGAGCCGGGCTGCAGCAGCCGCACACAGTGCACCTCCTCCATGTCCTTGTTGATTTCAGGCATTTTTCTACCTCATTTGCAGGCTAGTGATGGTAGCACAGTGGTAAAGTTTCTGGCTGGCAATCAGAGCTTTTGTAAATTACAGGTTTGAATACCATGGATGGCATGTATTTCTCTCTTTCTTTTTTCACAGCAGCTGTTCAATGTAGTTACACATGTTCCAGCTGCTCACACTGTGATCCTGCTGCGACAGAGTGTGCACAACACCGTCACATGCACAAAACTGTTGCAGCGGGATCGTTCACGCCTGCTTGTCAGCTCAGTGTTTTCGTGGTTCACTCATATGAGCTGTTCCGCCGTGATTTGCCCTGATTTGTACTTATTCATATTATGTGTGAGGGGGCCTAAGAGACTGTGATGAGTCTTCTGCACCTTACACTCTGGATGACAGGAGATTCTGCATTATTTTACTCCTTTTGTAGTGTGCATTTTTTTATTTTTGGAGTGGAGAAGACGTGTGTTGGTTCTGATTTTTAAGAGCAAGGGTGATAGAGATATACTCTGGAGAGAAGGTGAATGAAAGTCAGTAGGAGTCAGACTGAGTCCATGTGTGTGAATCAGAGGGAGCCCAGTGGAATAGTGCAGTTACAAGGAGTAGACGTGGTGAAAGTCAATGAGTTTAAATACTTGGGGTCAACTGTCCAAAGTAATGGAGAGTGTGGTAGAGAGGTGAAGAAGAGAGTGCAGGCAGGGTGGAGTGGGTGGAGAAAGGTGGCAGGAGTGATTTGTGACTGAAGAATATCAGTAAGAGTGAAAGGGAAAGTCTACAAGACAGTAGTAAGACCAGCTATGTTGGACGGCTTAGTGGTGGCACTAACAAAAAGACAAGAGGCAGAGCCGGAGATGGTGCGATTGTCTTTGGGATTGACAAGAATGGACAGGATTAAGAATGGACATATCAGAGGGACAGCTCAGGAGGGAAAGTTTAGAGACAAAGTCAGAGAGGCAAGATTGAGATGGTTTGGACATGTGCAGAGGAGGGACCCAGGGTATATAGGGAGAAGGATCAATCAATCAATCAATCAACTTTTTTCTTATATAGCGCCAAATCACAACAAACAGTTGCCCCAAGGCGCTCCATATTGTAAGGCAAGGCCATACAATAATTATGAAAAACCCCAATGGTCAAAACGACCCCCTATGAGCAAGCACTTGGCAACAGTGGGAAGGAAAAACTCCCTTTTAACAGGAAGAAACCTCCAGCAGAACCAGGCTCAGGGAGGGGCAGTCTTCTGCTGGGACTGGTTGGGGCTGAGGGAAAAAACCAGGAAAAAGACATGCCGTGAAGGGGAGCAGAGATCGATCACTAATGATTAAATGCAGAGTGATGCATACGGAGCAAAAAGAGAAAGAAACAGTGCATCATGGGAACCCCCCCACAATCTACGTCTAAAGCAGCATAACCAAGGGATGGTCCAGGGTCACCCGATCCAGCCCTAACTATAAGCCTTAGCGAAAAGGAAAGTTTTAAGCCTAATCTTAAAAGTAGAGAGGGTATCTGTCTCCCTGATCTGAATTGGGAGCTGGTTCCACAGGAGAGGAGCCTGAAAGCTGAAGGCTCTGCCTCCCATTCTACTCTTACAAACCCTAGGAACTACAAGTAAGCCCGCAGTCTGAGAGCGAAGCGCTCTAATGGGGTAATATGGTACTACGAGGTCCCTAAGATAAGATGGGACCTGATTATTCAAAACCTTATAAGTAAGAAGAAGAATTTTAAATTCTATTCTAGAATTAACAGGAAGCCAATGAAGAGAGGCCAACACGGGTGAGATATGCTCTCTCCTGCTAGTCCCCGTCAGTACTCTAGCTGCAGCATTCTGAACCAACTGAAGGCTTTTTAGGGAACTTTTAGGACAACCTGATAATAATGAATTACAATAGTCCAGGCCTAGAGGAAATAAATGCATGAATTAGTTTTTCAGCATCACTCTGAGACAAGACCTTTCTGATTTTAGAGATATTGCGTAAATGCAAAAAGGCAGTCCTACATAATTGTTTAATATGCGCTTTGAATGACATATCCTGATCAAAAATGACTCCAAGATTTCTCACAGTATTACTAGAGATCAGGGAAATGCCATCCAGAGTAACGATCTGGTTAGACACCATGCTTCTAAGATTTGTGGGGCCAAGTACAATAACTTCAGTTTTATCTGAGTTTAAAAGCAGGAAATTAGAGGTCATCCATGTCTTTATGTCTGTAAGACAATCCTGCAGTTTAGCTAATTGGTGTGTATCCTCTGGCTTCATGGATAGATAAAGCTGGGTATCATCTGCGTAACAATGAAAATTTAAGCAATACCGTCTAATAATACTGCCTAAGGGAAGCATGTATAAAGTGAATAAAATTGGTCCTAGCACAGAACCTTGTGGAACTCCATAATTAACTTTAGTCTGTGAAGAAGATTCCCCATTTACATGAACAAACTGTAATCTATTAGACAAATATGATTCAAACCACCGCAGCGCAGTGCCTTTAATACCTATGGCATGCTCTAATCTCTGTAATAAAATTTTATGGTCAACAGTATCAAAAGCAGCACCGAGGTCCAACAGAACAAGCACAGAGATAAGTCCACTGTCCGAAGCCATAAGAAGATCATTTGTAACCTTCACTAATGCTGTTTCTGTACTATGATGAATTCTAAAACCTGACTGAAACTCTTCAAATAGACCATTCCTCTGCAGGTGATCAGTTAACTGTTTTACAACTACCCTCTCAAGAATCTTTGAGAGAAAAGGAAGGTTGGAAATTGGCCTATAATTAGCTAAGATAGCTGGGTCAAGTGATGGCTTTTTAAGTAATGGTTTAATTACTGCCACCTTAAAGGCCTGTGGTACATAACCAACTAACAAAGATAGATTGATCATATTTAAGATTGAAGCATTAAATAATGGTAGGACTTCCTTGAGCAGCCTGGCAGGAATGGGGTCCAATAAACATGCCGATGGTTTGGACGAAGCAACCAATGAAAATAACTCAGACAGAACAACCGGAGAGAAAGAGTCTAACCAAATACTGGCATCACTGAAAGCAGCCAAAGATAACGATACATCTTTGGGATGGTTATGAGTAATTTTTTCTCTAATAGTCAAAATTTTGTTAGCAAAGAAAGTCATGAAGTCATTACTAGTTAAAGTTAATGGAATACTCAGCTCAATAGAGCTCTGACTCTTTGTCAGCCTAGCTACAGTGCTGAAAAGAAACCTGAGGTTATTCTTATTTTCTTCAATTAGTGATGAGTAGAAAGATGTCCTAGCTTTACGGAGGGCTTTTTTATAGAGCAACAAACTCTTTTTCCAGGCTATGTGAAGATCTTCTAAGTTAGTGAGACGCCATTTCCTCTCCAACTTACGGGTTATCTGCTTTAAGCTACGAGTTTGTGAGTTATACCATGGAGTCAGACACTTCTGATTTAAAGCTCTCTTTTTCAGAGGAGCTACAGCATCCAAAGTTGTCTTCAAAGAGGATGTAAAACTATTGACGAGATACTCCAACTCCCTTACAGAGTTTAGGTAGCTACTCTGCTCTGTGTTGGTATATGGCATTAGAGAACATAACGAAGGAATCATATCCTTAAACCTAGTTACAGCGCTTTCTGAAAGACTTCTAGTGTAATGAAACTTATTCCCCACTGCTGGGTAGTCCATCAGGGTAAATGTAAATGTTATTAAAAAATGATCAGACAGAAGGGAGTTTTCAGGGAATACTGTTAAGTCTTCAATTTCTATACCATAAGTCAGAACAAGATCTAAGATATGATTAAAGTGGTGGGTGGACTCATTTACTTTTTGAGCAAAGCCGATAGAGTCTAATAATAGATTAAATGCAGTGTTGAGGCTGTCATTCTCAGCATCTGTGTGGATGTTAAAATCGCCCACTATAATTATCTTATCTGAGCTAAGCACTAAGTCAGACAAAAGGTCTGAAAATTCACAGAGAAACTCACAGTAACGACCAGGTGGACGATAGATAATAACAAATAAAACTGGTTTTTGGGACTTCCAATTTGGATGGACAAGACTAAGAGACAAGCTTTCAAATGAATTAAAGCTCTGTCTAGGTTTTTGATTAATTAATAAGCTGAAATGGAAGATTGCTGCTAATCCTCCGCCCCGGCCCGTGCTACGAGCATTCTGACAGTTAGTGTGACTCGGGGGTGTTGACTCATTTAAACTAACATATTCATCCTGCTGTAACCAGGTTTCTGTTAGGCAGAATAAATCAATACGTTGATCAATTATTATATCATTTACCAACAGGGACTTAGAAGAGAGAGACCTAATGTTTAATAGACCACATTTAACTGTTTTAGTCTGTGGTGCAAGTTGAAGGTGCTATATTATTTTTTCTTTTTGAATTTTTATGCTTAAATAGATTTTTGCTGGTTATTGGTAGTCTGGGAGCAGGCACCGTCTCTACGGGGATGGGGTAATGAGGGGATGGCAGGGGGAGAGAAGCTGCAGAGAGGTGTGTAAGACCACAGCTCTGCTTCCTGGTCCCAATGCTGGACAGTCACAGTTTGGAGGATCCAAGAAAATTGGCCAGATTTCTAGAAATGAGAGCTACTCCATCTAAAGTGGGATGGATGCCGTCTCTCCTAACAAGACCAGGTTTTCCCCAGAAGCTTTGCCAATTATCAATGAAGCCCACCTCATTTTTTGGACACCACTCAGACAGCCAGCAATTCAAGGAGAACATGCGGCTAAACATGTCACTCCCGGTCTGATTGGGGAGGGGCCCAGAGAAAACTACAGAGTCCGACATTGTTTTTGCAAAGTTACACACCGATTCAATGTTAATTTTAGTGACCTCCGATTGGCGTAACCGAGTGTCATTACTGCCGACGTGAATTACAATCTTACCAAATTTATGCTTAGCCTTAGCCAGCAGTTTCAAATTTCCTTCAGTGTCGCCTGCTCTGGCCCCCGGAAGACAATTGACAATGGTTGCTGGTGTCGCTAACTTCACATTTCTCAAAACAGAGTCGCCAATAACCAGAGTTTGATCCTCGGCGAGTGTATCGTCGAGTGGGGAAAAACGGTTAGAGATGTTAACGGGTTGGTGGTGTACACGGGGCTTCTGTTTAGGACTACGCTTCCTCCTCAAAGTCACCCAGCCGGCCTGCTTTCCCGGCTGCTCGGGATCTGCTGGGGGACAGCTAACATGCACAAGCCATTCAGCAGGTGGCGTACATGTCGCAACTGAAATATCGAATTTTGATTGATCGGGTGCATCAAGTTTCAATAGATGTGAAAGCATTTGTTCTTCTTATATTCCCTTTTAATTTGGTGAGTTACATGACAACAGCACTTATTACCTCTAAGTTTGGCTGTTTGTTGCCTGTTAGCAGGATAACTCAAAAACTACAGAACGTATTTTAATGACATTTGGTGAGGAGATGGATAATGTTCTGTCAAATAAGTAATTAAATTGTGGAGGTGATGCAGAATATATCCTGAAACTGAGAAGCCAAAGAATGTTTGGCACATCGTAACACTTAACTCAAAATGTTCTGAGAGGATGTTGATGAAACCTGATGCTTGAATGGATTATGTCCCAGTAAGTGTTTGTTGATGTGATGGTGTTGTGTTGTGTGTTTTTTTTTGTTTTACTGTCATCTCAGGTTTTGTTGATTTGAGGTGGTTGTTGTTGTTTTTTTTGTTTTTTTTTTTTTACTGTGTGGTCTTGTTGTTGTGTGGCTGTCGGATCGTGCTGTTCGTTCTTCCTCCTGTGACTCGACTGCTCCCTCTGCAGGTCACAGTCACCAGCTCTTCCACGTGTGCAGCATCCTCAGCACTCATCTCCAGATGAAGGCCCTTGAGCAGGACATGGAGTCACGCAGCCTCTGGCTCCTTCAGCATGCTGAGCCCGTCACGTTCACCAGCTCGGCGGGCGTGGCGGCGCTTTGTGTGCTGCTGAATCTGAGCATCATCGCAGTCTACTGTCTACCTCTCCTCTCATCCTCTGTCTGCCAAGACAGAAACATGGAAAAGGCCCAACGACCTGGTGGACAAAGTGCTCGCTGATAAAACGCTAAGAACAGCGTTGATGAAAAGCAAAACACTCCTCCCGAACTCACAGAAAGTGAGGACATTTTAAATGAACTGGAACCTCGAGATGTTTGGGGCCTTCAGACGACAATAACCACTTCTACTGGTCAGAAAAAACACATTCCAGGGAGAAATCCAGCCGTACGTCTCTGCTGTGGGAGAAGGTCCAGGTGTGATTATGAAGGAAACGTTTGTTACCGTTAACAACATCAATGTTTCTCAGGAAACATGTTTTTGGAAAAAGCTGCAACTCGGCTTCGTGGTGATGATGTGGAGTAAATATTTCTAAAGTCCTCTGTGGTTTCTGTCAGCTGGTGGCAGTAACCAGGTGTCCACAACAAAGACTCAACACCACCTGACAATAGCTCCCCCTGGTGGCTGATGATCCATCCATTTACTAGACTAGTTTAGGGTCACAGGCTGGAGCCTATCCCAGCAGTCACAGGGCCGGAGGTGGGTTCACCCTGGACAGGACGCCAGTCTGTCACAGGGTCACATAGAGATAAACAAACACATTCACACTTACGGACAGTTTAAAGTCTCCAGTCCATCTAACCTGCATGTCTCTGGATGTGGCAGGAAGCTGGAGGAAACCCACACAAACACAGGGAGAACATGCAAACTCCACACAGAAAGGACACAGGTGGGAATCGAACCCATGACCTTCTTGCTGTGAGGCAACAGTTCTAACCACTAAGCCACTGTCCTACCGTGGCTGATAATGCAGAAGTTAAAATTCCAGGTTCTGAGATTCGACTGCCACCTGAAGACTGACCCACAGACGATCTCAACATAAAAAAAAATTCATTTGAAGCCGTCAAACACTTTTTTTAAAAAGTATTTTTTGTCCAAACATGAGATGAAACATTTGAGCCACAATGGAACATTTATGGGACAAATTACTGCAATTAACAACATGATTATGTGACTATAGCTGTCTGTTAGAATGTAATATCAGTGACAGACAGACAAAAAGACGTATGCACAGACAAAAAGACATATGCACAGACATGCCAGGGAAAAGACAAATACACAGACAAAAAGACATATGCACAGACAGGCCGGGGAAAAGACATATGCACAGACAGGCCGGGGAAAAGACATATGCACAGACAAAAAGACATGCACAGACAGGTCGGGCAAAAGACAAATACACAGACAAAAAGATATATGCACAGACAAAAAGACATATGCACAGACAAACAGAGACAAAAAGACATATGCACAGACAAAAAGACATATGCACAGACAGGCCGGGGAAAAGACAAATACACAGACAAAAAGACAAATGCACAGACAGGCCGGGGAAAAGACAAATACACAGACAAAAAGACAAATGCACAGACAGGCTGGGGAAAAGACAAATACACAGACAAAAAGACAAATGCACAGACAGGCTGGGGAAAAGACAAATACACAGACAAAAAGACATATGCACAGACAAAAAGACATATGCACAGACAGGCCGGGGAAAAGACAAATACACAGACAAAAAGACATATGCACAGAGAAACAGAGACAAAAAGACATATGCACAGACAAAAAGACATATGCACATACAGGCCGGGGAAAAGACAAATACACAGACAAAAAGACATGCACAGACAGGTCGGGCAAAAGACAAATACACAGACAAAAAGATATATGCACAGACAAAAAGACATATGCACAGACAAACAGAGACAAAAAGACATATGCACAGACAAAAAGACATATGCACAGACAGGCCGGGAAAAGACAAATACACAGACAAAAAGACAAATGCACAGACAGGCCGGGGAAAAGACATATGCACAGACAAAAAGACATATGCACAGACAAAAAGACATATGCACAGACAGGCCGGGGAAAAGACAAATACACAGACAAAAAGACATATGCACAGACAAAAAGACATATGCACAGACAGGCCGGGGAAAAGACAAATACACAGACAAAAAGACATATGCACAGAGAAACAGAGACAAAAAGACATATGCACAGACAAAAAGACATATGCACAGACAAAAAGACATATGCACAGACAGAGACAAAAAGACATATGCACA
Organism: Thalassophryne amazonica; assembly: GCF_902500255.1. Classification (NCBI taxonomy): domain Eukaryota; kingdom Metazoa; phylum Chordata; class Actinopteri; order Batrachoidiformes; family Batrachoididae; genus Thalassophryne; species Thalassophryne amazonica. Next base: position 3,642,301 of record NC_047104.1, read on the forward strand.
GACAAAAAGACATATGCACATACAGGCCAGTGAAAAGACAAATACACAGACAAAAAGACATATGCACAGACAAAAAGACATATGCACATACAGACAGAAAAAAAGACATATGCACATACAGGCCGAGGAAAAGACAAATACACAGACAAAAAGACATATGCACAGACATGCCGGGGAAAAGACAAATACACAGACAAAAAGCCATATGCACAGACAGAGACAAAAAGACATATGCACAGACAAAAAGACATATGCACAGACAAACAGAGATAAAAAGACATATGCACAGACAGGCCGGAGAAAAGACAAATACACAGACAAAAGACATGCACAAACAAGACAGACAAAAAGACATGCACTCACAAAAAGACATGCACAAACAAGACAGACAAAAAGACATGCACTCACAAAAAGACATGCACAAACAAGACAGACAAAAAGACATGCACTCACAAAAAGACATGCACAGACAAGACACACAAAAAGACATATGCACACACAAAAAGACATATGCACAGACAGGCCGGGGAAAAGACAAATACACAGACAAAATGACATGCACAGACAAAAAGCCATATGCACAGACAAGCAGAGACAAAAAGACATATGCACAGACAGAAAGACATATGCACTCATAAAAAGACATATGCACAGACAGGCTAGGGAAAAGACAAATACACAGACAATAAGACATGCACAGACAGGCCGGGCAAAAGACAAATACACAGGCAAAAGGACAAATACACAGACAAAAGACAAATACACAGACAAAAAGATATATGCACAGACAGGCCGGGGAAAAGACAAATACACAGACAAAAAGACATATGCACAGACAGGCCGGGGAAAAGACATGTGCACAGTCAAAAAGACATATGCACAGACAGGCCGGGGAAAAGACAAATACACAGACAAAAAGACATGCACAGACAAAAAGCCATATGCACAGACAAACAGAGACAAAAAGACATGCACAGACAAAAAGCCATATGCACAGACAAACAGAGACAAAAAGACATGCACAGACAAAAAGACATATGCACAGACAAACAGAGACAAAAAGACATGCACAGACAAAAAGACATATGCACAGACAAACAGAGACAAAAAGACATGCACAGACAAAAAGACATATGCACAGACAAACAGAGACAAAAAGACATGCACAGACAAAAAGCCATATGCACAGACAAACAGAGACAAAAAGACATGCACAGACAAAAAGCCATATGCACAGACAAAAAGACATATGCACAGACAAACAGAGACAAAAAGACATATGCACAGACAAAAAGACATATGCACTCATAAAAAGACATATGCACAGACAGGCCGGGGAAAAGACAAATACACAGACAAAAAGACATATGCACAGACAAAAGACATATGCACAGACAAACGGAGACAAAAAGACATATGCACAGACAAAAAGACATATGCACAGACAAACGGAGACAAAAAGACATATGCACATACAGACATAAAAAAGACATATGCACAGACAGGCCGGGGGAAAAGACAAATACACAGACAAAAAGCCATATGCACAGACAAACAGAGACAAAGACATATGCACAGACAAAAAGACATGCACAGACAAACAGAGACAAAAAGCCATATGCACAGACAAACAGAGACAAAGACATATGCACAGACAGACAGACAAAAAGACATATGTACTCACAAAAAGACATATGCACAGACAGGCCGGGGAAAAGACAAATACACAGACAAAAAGACATATGCACAGACAGGCCGGGGAAAAGACAAATACACAGATAAAAAGACATATGCACAGACAGGCCGGGGAAAAGACAAATACACAGATAAAAAGACATATGCACAGACAGGCCGGGGAAAAGACAAATACACAGACAAAAAGACATATGCACAGACAGGCCGGGGAAAAGACAAATACACAGACAAAAAGGCAAATACACAGACAAAAAGACATATGCACAGACAGGCCGGGGAAAAGACAAATACACAGACAAAAAGGCAAATACACAGACAAAAAGACATATGCACAGACAGGCCGGGGAAAAGACAAATACATAGACAAAAAGACAAATACACAGACAAAAAGACATATGCACAGACAGGCCGGGGAAAAGACAAATACACAGACAAAAAGACAAATACACAGACAAAAACACATATGCACAGACAGGTCGGGGAAAAGACAAATACACAGACAAAAAGACATATGCACAGACAAACAGAGACAAAAAGACATGCACAAACAGGCCGGGGAAAAAACAAATACACAGACAAAAAGACATATGCACAGACAAACAGAGACAAAAAGACATATGCACATACAGACATAAAAAAAGACATATGCACAGACAAACAGAGAAAAAAACATATGCACAGACAAAAAGACATGCACAGACAAACAGAGACAAAAAGACATATGCACTCATAAAAAGACACATGCACAGACAGGCCGGGGAAAAGACAAATACACAGACAAAAAGACATATGCACAGACAGGCCGGGGAAAGACAAATACACAGACAAAAAGACAAATACACAGACAAAAAGACATATGCACAGACAAACAGACTAAAAGACATATGCACAGACAAAAAGCCATATGCACAGACAAACAGAGACAAAAAGACATATGCACAGACAGGCCGGGGAAAAGACAAATACACAGACAAAAAGACATGCACAGACAAAAGCCATATGCACAGACAGAGACAAAAAGACATATGCACAGACAAAAAGCCATATGCACAGACAAACAGAGACAAAAAGACATATGCACAGACAAACAGAGACAAAAAGACATATGCACAGACAGGCCGGGGAAAAGACAAATACACAGACAAAAAGACATGCACAGACAAAAGCCATATGCACAGACAGAGACAAAAAGACATGCACAGACAAAAAGCCATATGCACAGACAAACAGAGACAAAAAGACATATGCACAGACAAAAAGCCATATGCACAGACAGAGACAAAAAAGACATATGCACAGACAGGCCGGGGAAAAGACAAATACACAGACAAAAAGACATATGCACAGACAAAAAGTCATATGCACAGACAGACAAAAAGACATGCACTCACAAAAAGACATATGCACAGACAGGCCGGGGAAAAGACAAATACACAGACAAAAAGACATATGCACAGACAGGCCGGGGAAAAGACAAATACACAGACAATAAGACATGCACAGACAGGCCGGGGAAAAGACAAATACACAGACAAAAAGACAAATACACAGACAAAAAGACATAAGCACAGACAGGCCGGGGAAAAGACAAATACACAGACAAAAAGACATATGCACAGACAAAAAGACATATGCACATACAGACAGACAAAAAGACAAATACACAGACAAAAACACATATGCACAGACAGGTCGGGGAAAAGACAAATACACAGACAAAAAGACAAATACACAGACAAAAAGACATATGCACAGACAGGCCGGGGAAAGAACAAATACACAGACAAAAAGACATATGCACAGACAAACAGAGACAAAAAGACATATGCACAGACAAAAAGACATATGCACATACAGGCCGGAGAAAAGACAAATACACAGACAAAAAGACATATGCACATACAGGCCGGTGAAAAGACAAATACACAGACAATCAATCAATCAATCATGTGTCTGGGCTTAAACACAGGGTGATAAGATCTAATATATAGTAGTGTTCAGAATAATAGTAGTGCTATGTGACCAAAAAGATCAATCCAGGTTTCGAGCACACCTCCTATTGCCACATGGGAAACAAGGCACCAGCAGATTCAGCAGACCCCCACAAATCCAACAAGACCAAGCACCCATGACATGCACACTCCCACAGACAAAAAGACATATGCACAGACAGGCCGGGGAAAAGACAAATACACAGACAAAAAGACAAATACACAGACAAAAAGACATATGCACAGACAAAAAGATATATGCACAGACAAACAGACAAAAAGACATATGCACATACAGACAGACAAAAAGACATATGCACATACAGACAGACAAAAAAACAAATACACAGACAAAAAGACATATGCACAGACAAACAGAGACAAAAAGACATATGCACAGACAAAAAGACATATGCACATACAGACAGAAAAAAGACATATGCACAGACAAAAAGACAAATACACAGACAAAAAGACATATACACAGACAAAAAGACATATGCACAGACAAAAAGACATATGCACAGACAAACAGAGATAAAAAGACATATGCACAGACAGGCCGGAGAAAAGACAAATACACAGACAAAAAGACATATGCACAGACAGACAGACAAAAAGACATGCACTCACAAAAAGACATGCACAAACAAGACAGACAAAAAGACATGCACTCACAAAAAGACATGCACAGACAAGACACACAAAAAGACATATGCACACACAAAAAGACATATGCACAGACAGGCCGGGGAAAGAACAAATACACAGACAAAAAGACATATGCACAGACAAACAGAGACAAAAAGACATATGCACAGACAAAAAGACATATGCACATACAGACAGAAAAAAGACATATGCACATACAGGCCGGGGAAAAGACAAATACACAGACAAAAAGACATGTGCACATACAGGCCGGGGAAAAGACAAATACACAGACAAAAAGACATGTGCACATACAGGCCGGTGAAAAGACAAATACACAGACAATCAATCAATCAATCAATTTTATTTATATAGCGCCAAATCACAACAAACAGTTGCCCCAAGGCGCTTTATATTGTAAGGCAAGGCCATACAATAATTATGTAAAACCCCAACGGTCAAAACGACCCCCTGTGAGCAAGCACTTGGCGACAGTGGGAAGGAAAAAGTCCCTTTTAACAGGAAGAAACCTCCAGCAGAACCAGGTTCAGGGAAGGGCAGTCTTCTGGTGGGACTGGTTGGGGCTGAGGGAGAGAATCAGGAAAAAGACATGCTGTGGAGGGGAGCAGAGATCAATCACTAATGATTAAATGCAGAGTGGTGCATACAGAGCAAAAAGAGAAAGAAACACTCAGTGCATCATGGGAACCCCCCAGCAGTCTAAGTCTATAGCAGCATAACTAAGGGATGGTTCAGGGTCACCTGATCCAGCCCTAACTATAAGCTTTAGCAAAAAGGAAAGTTTTAAGCCTAATCTTAAAAGTCTTGGGAAAGTTTCTGCCACAAGTGAAGGAATTTATATATTTCAGGGTCTTGTTCACAAGTGGAGGTTAAGATGGAGCATGAGATCAATACACTGACTGGGGCTGCGTATGAGTTCCTGCAGACGCTGTACCAGACCGTTGTGGTGAAGAAAGACCTGAGCCAGAAGGCAAGAGTCTCAGTTAACCAGTCAATTTATACTCCAGACTTCACCTGCGGTCATGAACTTTGTGCAATGACTGAAAGAACAAGGTCGCAGATACAAGCGGCAGAAATGAACCTCCTCCATGTGTCTGGGCTTAAACACAGGGTGATAAGATCTAATATATAGTAGTGTTCAGAATAATAGTAGTGCTATGTGACCAAAAAGATCAATCCAGGTTTCGAGCACAGCTCCTATTGCCACATGGGAAACAAGGCACCAGCAGATTCAGCAGACCCCCACAAATCCAACAAGACCAAGCACCCATGACATGCACACTCCCACAGACAAAAAGACATATGCACAGATAGGCCGGGGAAAAGACAAATACACAGACAAAAAGACAAATACACAGACAAAAAGACATATGCACAGACAAAAAGACATATGCACAGACAAACAGACAAAAAGACATATGCACATACAGACAGACAAAAAGACATATGCACTCACAAAAAGACATATGCACAGACAGGCCGGGGAAAAAACAAATACACAGACAAAAAGACATATGCACAGACAAACAGAGACAAAAAGACATATGCACAGACAAAAAGACATATGCACATACAGACAGAAAAAAGACATATGCACAGACGGGCAGGGGAAAAGACAAATACACAGACAAAAAGACATATGCACAGACAAAAAGACATATGCACAGACAAACAGAGATAAAAAGACATATGCACAGACAGGCCGGAGAAAAGACAAATACACAGACAAAAAGACATATGCACAGACAGACAGACAAAAAGACATGCACTCACAAAAAGACATGCACAAACAAGACAGACAAAAAGACATGCACTCACAAAAAGACATGCACAGACAAGACACACAAAAAGACATATGCACAGACAGGCCGGGGAAAAGACAAATACACAGACAAAATGACATGCACAGACAAAAAGCCATATGCACAGACAAGCAGAGACAAAAAGACATATGCACAGACAAAAAGACATATGCACTCATAAAAAGACATATGCACAGACAGGCCAGGGAAAAGACAAATACACAGACAATAAGACATGCACAGACAGGCCGGGCAAAAGACAAATACACAGGCAAAAGGACAAATACACAGACAAAAAGATATATGCACAGACAGGCCGGGGAAAAGACAAATACACAGACAAAAAGACATATGCACAGACAGGCCGGGGAAAAGACATATGCACAGACAAAAAGACATATGCACAGACAGACAGACAGACAAAAAGACATGCACTCACAAAAAGACGCACAGACAAGACACACAAAAAGACATATGCACACACAAAAAGACATGCACAGACAGGCCGGGGAAAAGACAAATACACAGACAAAAAGACATGCACAGACAAAAAGCCATATGCACAGACAAACAGAGACAAAAAGACATGCACAGACAAAAAGCCATATGCACAGACAAACAGAGACAAAAAGACATGCACAGACAAAAAGCCATATGCACAGACAAACAGAGACAAAAAGACATATGCACAGACAAAAAGCCATATGCACAGACAAACAGAGACAAAAAGACATATGCACAGACAAAAAGCCATATGCACAGACAAACAGAGACAAAAAGACATATGCACAGACAAAAAGCCATATGCACAGACAAACAGAGACAAAAAGACATATGCACAGACAAAAAGACATGCACAGACAAACAGAGACAAAAAGACATATGCACAGACAAAAAGACATATGCACAGACAAACAGAGACAAAAAGACATATGCACAGACAAAAAGCCATATGCACAGACAAACAGAGACAAAAAGACATATGCACAGACAAAAAGCCATATGCACAGACAAACAGAGACAAAAAGACATATGCACAGACAAAAAGCCATATGCACAGACAAACAGAGACAAAAAGACATATGCACAGACAAAAAGCCATATGCACAGACAAACAGAGACAAAAAGACATGCACAGACAAAAAGCCATATGCACAGACAAACAGAGACAAAAAGACATATGCACAGACAGGCCGGGGAAAAGACAAATACACAGACAAAAAGACATATGCACAGACAGGCCGGGGAAAAGACAAATACACAGACAAAAAGACATATGCACAGACAAAAAGTCATATGCACAGACAGACAAAAAGACATGCACTCACAAAAAGACATATGCACAGACAGGCCGGGGAAAAGACAAATACACAGACAAAAAGACATGCACAGACAGGCCGGGGAAAAGACAAATACACAGACAATAAGACATGCACAGACAGGCCGGGGAAAAGACAAATACACAGACAATAAGACATGCACAGACAGGCCGGGGAAAAGACAAATACACAGACAATAAGACATGCACAGACAGGCCGGGGAAAAGACAAATACACAGACAAAAAGACAAATACACAGACAAAAAGACATAAGCACAGACAGGCCGGGGAAAAGACAAATACACAGACAATAAGACATGCACAGACAGGCCGGGGAAAAGACAAATACACAGACAAAAAGACAAATACACAGACAAAAAGACATAAGCACAGACAGGCCGGGGAAAAGACAAATACACAGACAAAAAGACATATGCACATACAGACAGACAAAAAGACAAATACACAGACAAAAAGACATATGCACAGACAAACAGAGACAAAAAGACATATGCACATACAGACAGAAAAAAGACATATGCACAGACGGGCCGGGGAAAAGACAAATACACAGACAAAAAGACATATGCACAGACAAAAAGACATATGCACATACAGGCCGGAGAAAAGACAAATACACAGACAAAAAGACATATGCACATACAGGCCGGTGAAAAGACAAATACACAGACAATCAATCAATCAATCATGTGTCTGGGCTTAAACACAGGGTGATAAGATCTAATATATAGTAGTGTTCAGAATAATAGTAGTGCTATGTGACCAAAAAGATCAATCCAGGTTTCGAGCACAGCTCCTATTGCCACATGGGAAACAAGGCACCAGCAGATTCAGCAGACCCCCACAAATCCAACAAGACCAAGCACCCATGACATGCACACTCCCACAGACAAAAAGACATATGCACAGACAGGCCGGGGGAAAAGACAAATACACAGACAAAAAGACAAATACACAGACAAAAAGACATATGCACAGACAAAAAGACATATGCACAGACAAACAGACAAAAAGACATATGCACATACAGACAGACAAAAGACATATGCACATACAGACAGACAAAAAAACAAATACACAGACAAAAAGACATATGCACAGACAAACAGAGACAAAAAGACATATGCACAGACAAAAAGACATATGCACATACAGACAGAAAAAAGACATATGCACAGACGGGCAGGGGAAAAGACAAATACACAGACAAAAAGACATATACACAGACAAAAAGACATATGCACAGACAAAAAGACATATGCACAGACAAACAGAGATAAAAAGACATATGCACAGACAGGCCGGAGAAAAGACAAATACACAGACAAAAAGACATATGCACAGACAGACAGACAAAAAGACATGCACTCACAAAAAGACATGCACAGACAAGACACACAAAAAGACATATGCACACACAAAAAGACATATGCACAGACAGGCCGGGGAAAAGACAAATACACAGACAAAATGACATGCACAGACAAAAAGCCATATGCACAGACAAGCAGAGACAAAAAGACATATGCACTCATAAAAAGACATATGCACAGACAGGCCAAGGAAAAGACAAATACACAGACAATAAGACATGCACAGACAGGCCGGGCAAAAGACAAATACACAGACAATAAGACATGCACAGACAGGCCGGGCAAAAGACAAATACACAGGCAAAAGGACAAATACACAGACAAGATGATATATGCACAGACAGGCCGGGGAAAAGACAAATACACAGACAAAAAGACATATGCACAGACAGGCCGGGGAAAAGACAAATACACAGACAAAAAGACATATGCACAGACAAAAAGACATATGCACAGACAAAAAGACATATGCACAGACAGGCCGGGGAAAAGACATATGCACAGACAAAAAGACATATGCACAGACAAAAAGACATATGCACATACAGACAGACAAAAAGACAAATACACATACAAAAACACATATGCACAGACAGGTCGGGGAAAAGACAAATACACAGACAAAAAGACAAATACACAGACAAAAGACATATGCACAGACAGGCCGGGGAAAGAACAAATACACAGACAAAAAGACATATGCACAGACAAACAGAGACAAAAAGACATATGCACAGACAAAAAGACATATGCACATACAGACAGAAAAAAGACATATGCACAGACGGGCCGGGGAAAAGACAAATACACAGACAAAAAGACATATGCACATACAGGCCGGGGAAAAGACAAATACACAGACAAAAAGACATATGCACATACAGGCCGGGGAAAAGACAAATACACAGACAAAAAGACATATGCACATACAGGCCGGAGAAAACACAAATACACAGACAAAAAGACATATGCACATACAGGCCGGTGAAAAGACAAATACACAGACAATCAATCAATCAATCAATTTTATTTATATAGCGCCAAATCACAACAAACAGTTGCCCCAAGGCGCTTTATATTGTAAGGCAAGGCCATACAATAATTATGTAAAACCCCAACGGTCAAAACGACCCCCTGTGAGCAAGCACTTGGCTACAGTGGGAAGGAAAAAGTCCCTTTTAACAGGAAGAAACCTCCAGCAGAACCAGGTTCAGGGAGGGGCAGTCTTCTGGTGGGACTGGTTGGGGCTGAGGGAGAGAATCAGGAAAAAGACATGCTGTGGAGGGGAGCAGAGATCGATCACTAATGATTAAATGCAGAGTGGTGCATACAGAGCAAAAAGAGAAAGAAACACTCAGTGCATCATGGGAACCCCCCAGCAGTCTAAGTCTATAGCAGCATAACTAAGGGATGGTTCAGGGTCACCTGATCCAGCCCTAACTATAAGCTTTAGCAAAAAGGAAAGTTTTAAGCCTAATCTTAAAAGTCTTGGGAAAGTTTCTGCCACAAGTGAAGGAATTTATATATTTCAGGGTCTTGTTCACAAGTGGAGGTTAAGATGGAGCATGAGATCAATACACTGACTGGGGCTGCGTATGAGTTCCTGCAGACGCTGTACCAGACCGTTGTGGTGAAGAAAGACCTGAGCCAGAAGGCAAGAGTCTCAGTTAACCAGTCAATTTATACTCCAGACTTCACCTGCGGTCATGAACTTTGTGCAATGACTGAAAGAACAAGGTCGCAGATACAAGCGGCAGAAATGAACCTCCTCCATGTGTCTGGGCTTAAACACAGGGTGATAAGATCTAATATATAGTAGTGTTCAGAATAATAGTAGTGCTATGTGACCAAAAAGATCAATCGAGGTTTCGAGCACAGCTCCTATTGCCACATGGGAAACAAGGCACCAGCAGATTCAGCAGACCCCCACAAATCCAACAAGACCAAGCACCCATGACATGCACACTCCCACAGACAAAAAGACATATGCACAGACAGGCCGGGGAAAAGACAAATACACAGACAAAAAGACATATGCACAGACAAAAAGACATATGCACAGACAAAAAGACATATGCACAGACAAACAGACAAAAAGACATATGCACATACAGACAGACAAAAAGACATGCACATACAGACAGACAAAAAGACAAATACACAGACAAAAAGACATATGCACAGACAGGCCGGGGAAAAAACAAATACACAGACAAAAAGACAAATACACAGACAAAAAGACATATGCACAGACAAAAAGACATATGCACAGACAAACAGACAAAAAGACATATGCACAGACAGGCCGGGGAAAAGACAAATACACAGACAAAAAGACAAATACACAGACAAAAAGACATATGCACAGACAAAAAGACATATGCACAGACAAACAGACAAAAAGACATATGCACATACAGACAGACAAAAAGACAAATACACAGACAAAAAGACATATGCACAGACAGGCCGGGGAAAAGACAAATACACAGACAAAAAGACATATGCACAGACAAACAGAGACAAAAAGACATATGCACAGACAAAAAGACATATGCACATACAGACAGAAAAAAGACATATGCACAGACAGGCCGGGGAAAAGACAAATACACAGACAAAAAGACAAATACACAGACAAAAAGACATATGCACAGACAAAAAGACATATGCACAGACAAACAGACAAAAAGACATATGCACATACAGACAGACAAAAAGACAAATACACAGACAAAAAGACATATGCACAGACAAAAAGACATATGCACAGACAAAAAGACATATGCACAGACAAACAGACAAAAAGACATATGCACATACAGACAGACAAAAAGACATATGCACATACAGACAGACAAAAAACAAATACACAGACAAAAAGACATATGCACAGACAAACAGAGACAAAAAGACATATGCACAGACAGGCCGGAGAAAAGACAAATACACAGACAAAAAGACATATGCACAGACAGACAGACAAAAAGACATGCACTCACAAAAAGACATGCACAAACAAGACAGACAAAAAGACATGCACTCACAAAAAGACATGCACAAACAAGACAGACAAAAAGACATGCACTCACAAAAAGACATGCACAAACAAGACAGACAAAAAGACATGCACTCACAAAAAGACATGCACAGACAAGACACACAAAAAGACATATGCACAGACAGGCCGGGGAAAAGACAAATACACAGACAAAATGACATGCACAGACAAAAAGCCATATGCACAGACAAGCAGAGACAAAAAGACATATGCACAGACAAAAAGACATATGCACTCATAAAAAGACATATGCACAGACAGGCCAGGGAAAAGACAAATACACAGACAATAAGACATGCACAGACAGGCCAGGGAAAAGACAAATACACAGACAATAAGACATGCACAGACAGGCCAGGGAAAAGACAAATACACAGACAATAAGACATGCACAGACAGGCCGGGCAAAAGACAAATACACAGGCAAAAGGACAAATACACAGACAAAAAGACAAATACACAGACAAAAAGATATATGCACAGACAGGCCGGGGAAAAGACAAATACACAGACAGACAAAAAGACATATGCACAGACAGGCTGGGGAAAAGACATATGCACAGACAGACAAAAAGACATGCACTCACAAAAAGACGCACAGACAAGACACACAAAAAGACATATGCACAGACAAAAAGACATGCACAGACAAACAGAGACAAAAAGACATGCACAGACAAAAAGCCATATGCACAGACAAACAGAGACAAAAAGACATATGCACAGACAAAAAGCCATATGCACAGACAAACAGAGACAAAAAGCCATATGCACAGACAAACAGAGACAAAACGACATATGCACAGACAGGCCGGGGAAAAGACAAATACACAGACAAAAAGACATATGCACAGACAGGCCGGGGAAAAGACAAATACACAGACAAAAAGACATATGCACAGACAAAAAGTCATATGCATAGACAGACAGACAAAAAGACATATGCACTCACAAAAAGACATATGCACAGACAAAAAGACATATGCACAGACAGGCCGGGGAAAAGACAAATACACAGACAAAAAGACATATGCACATACAGGCCGGGGAAAAGACAAATACACAGACAAAAAGACAAATACACAGACAAAAAGACATATGCACAGACAAAAAGTCATATGCATAGACAGACAGACAAAAAGACATATGCACTCACAAAAAGACATATGCACAGACAGGCCGGGGAAAAGACAAATACACAGACAAGACATATGCACAGACAGGCCGGGGAAAAGACAAATACACAGACAAAAAGACATATGCACAGACAGGCCGGGGAAAAGACAAATACACAGACAAAAAGACATATGCACAGACAGGCCGGGGAAAAGACAAATACACAGACAAAAAGACATATGCACAGACAGGCCGGGGAAAAGACAAATACACAGAGAAAAAGACAAATACACAGACAAAAAGACATATGCACAGACAAAAAGACATATGCACATACAGACAGACAAAAAGACAAATACACAGACAAAAAGACATATGCACATACAGACAGACAAAAAGACAAATACACAGACAAAAAGACAAATACACAGACAAAAAGACAAATACACAGACAAAAAGACAAATACACAGACAAAAAGACATATGCACAGACAAACAGAGACAAAAAGACATATGCACAGACAAAAGACATATGCACATACAGACAGAAAAAAGACATATGCACAGACGGGCCGGGGAAAAGACAAATACACAGACAAAAAGACATATGCACATACAGGCCGGGGAAAAGACAAATACACAGACAAAAAGACATATGCACAGACAGGCCGGGGAAAAGACAAATACACAGACAAAAAGACATATGCACAGACAGGCCGGGGAAAAGACAAATACACAGACAAAAAGACATATGCACAGACAGGCCGGGGAAAAGACAAATACACAGACAAAAAGACAAATGCACAGACAGGCCGGGGAAAAGACAAATACACAGACAAAAAGACATATGCACATACAGGCCGGAGAAAAGACAAATACAGAGACAAAAAGACATGCACATACAGGCCGGTGAAAAGACAAATACACAGACAAAAAGACATATGCACATACAGGCCGGAGAAAAGACAAATACAGAGACAAAAAGACATGCACATACAGGCCGGTGAAAAGACAAATACACAGACAAAAAGACATATGCACATACAGGCCGGAGAAAAGACAAATACACAGACAAAAAGACATATGCACATACAGGCCGGAGAAAAGACAAATACAGAGACAAAAAGACATGCACATACAGGCCGGTGAAAAGACAAATACACAGACAAAAAGACATATGCACATACAGGCCGGAGAAAAGACAAATACACAGACAATCAATCAATCAATCAATTTTATTTATATAGCGCCAAATCACAACAAACAGTTGCCCCAAGGCGCTTTATATTGTAAGGCAAGGCCATACAATAATTATGTAAAACCCCAACGGTCAAAACGACCCCCTGTGAGCAAGCACTTGGCGACAGTGGGAAGGAAAAAGTCCCTTTTAACAGGAAGAAACCTCCAGCAGAACCAGGTTCAGGGAAGGGCAGTCTTCTGCTGGGACTGGTTGGGGCTGAGGGAGAGAACCAGGAAAAAGACATGCTGTGGAGGGGAGCAGAGATCAATCACTAATGATTAAATGCAGAGTGGTGCATACAGAGCAAAAAGAGAAAGAAACACTCAGTGCATCATGGGAAACCCCCAGCAGTCTAAGTCTATAGCAGCATAACTAAGGGATGGTTCAGGGTCACCTGATCCAGCCCTAACTATAAGCTTTAGCAAAAAGGAAAGTTT
>NC_047104.1:3657127-3830662 GCF_902500255.1 Thalassophryne amazonica
TTCCATGCCTCCACTGGAATGTCATCTGGACCAACTGCCTTTCCACTCTTCATTCTCTTCATAGCAGCCCTCACTTCTTCCTTACTAATCTCTTGTACTTCCTGATTTACTCTCACCACATCATCCAACCTTTTCTCTCGCTCATTTTCTTTATTCATCAGCTCTTCAAAATATTCCCTCCACCTTCTCAGCACACACTCCTCACTTGTCAGCATATTACCATGTGCATCTTTTACCACCCTAACCTGCTGCACATCCTTTCCAGCTCTGTCCCTTTGTCTGGCCAATCGGTACAAGTCCTTTTTTTCCTTCCTTACTATTCAACTTCTTGTACAGCTCGCAATATGCCTTTTCCTTTGCTTTTGCCACTTATCTTCTTGCCTTACACCGCATCTCCTTGTACTCCTGTCTACTTTCTTCATCTCTCCGACTATCCCAAAACTTTTTCTCCAACCTCTTTCTCCCTATGCTTTCCTGGACCTCTTCAGTCCACCACCAAGTCTCCTTGTCTTCCTTCCACTGTCCAGATGTCACACCCATTACTGTCCTAGCTGTCTCCCTCAATACATCTGCAGTACTTTTCCAGTTGTCCAAAATTGTTTCCCTTCCAACCAGTGTTTCTCTCACCTGCTCGCTAAATTTCACACAACAGTCTTCCTCCTTCAGCTTCCACCATCTGATCCTTTGTGTTGGGAAAGTGTAGGTACACAGACCCACAACAGGGGGCGCAAATGAACAGACAATGGAGGAAGTCAAATAACAACACTTTACTGTTGTGAATGGGCACAACAAATACAACAGATTACAACAATGGACAAAAAGCCAAATCACAAAAGGTGTCATGTGGGCAGGCTCGAAGATAGAAGACGTCTGTCCAAAGTAGAACCGGAACCACACAATTTCCTCCGCCACCAGACCCCGGGAATACTGGAGCCGCCAAGTCCCGAACTCCCAGGTGGCCACTGCCTCCGCGTGTCGGACCTGGTACTGCTGGCGAGGAACAAAAAAACAATTAAATGTGGGCGCGTTTGCACCCAGCAATCCACACGGCAGGAAAACTACCTCCACCTCTCATTGGAAAAAGAGTCTGTTATACAATGCACAAAGTCACAAAAGGTTACTGTCGAAAAATCCCACAGTCAGCTGAGAACGTTACCTTCCAGGTAGAGCGATATCTCGGCAAAGAGGTGGAGACGTCGTCCTGCTGATGTACCCCTGCTGATCAGGTGATTGGTAACAGCTGTTGCAGGTGATGCGTGACAGCTGTCACCCTGGCTGCTCCTGTGAGGCGGCCGCGCCCTCTGGTGCCTGGAGCCCGCACTCCAGACAGGGCGCCCTCTGGTGGTGGGCCAGCAGTACCTCCTCTTCTGGCGGCCCACACAACAGGACCCCCCCCTCAACGGGCGCCTCCTGGCGCCCGACCAGGCTTGTCCGGGTGGCGGCGGTAGAAATCGGCCAGGAGGGCCGGGTCCAGGATGAAGCTCCTCTTCACCCAGGAGCGTTCTTCGGGACCGTACCCCTCCCAGTCCACCAAATACTGGAAGCCCCGGCCCATCCTACGGACATCCAAGAGCCGGCGTACAGTCCAAGCCGGCTCGCCATCGATGATCCGGGCAGGAGGCGGCGCCGGACCCGGAGTACAGAGGGGTGAGGTGTGATGCGGTTTAATTCGGGACACATGAAACACAGGATGGATCCGCAGTGAGGCCGGAAGCTGAAGCCTCACTGCGGCTGGACTGATGACCTTAAGGATCTTGAAGGGGCCGATGTAACGGTCCTGTAGCTTGGGGGAGTCCACTTTGAGGGGAATGTCCTTTGTGGATAACCACACCTCCTGCCCTGGCCGATACGCAGGGGCCGGGGTCCGCCGACGGTCTGCATGGGCTTTTGCCCTCGTCCGGGCCTTTAGCAAAGCAGAACGGGCGGCACGCCACACCCGATGGCACTTCCGTAGGTGGGCCTGGACCGAGGGCACACCGACCTCTCCCTCAACCACCGGAAACAACGGGGGCTGATACCCCAGACGCACCTCAAAAGGGGAGAGGCCGGTGGCTGAAGACACCTGGCTGTTATGGGCATACTCGATCCAGGCCAAATGGGTACTCCAGGCCGCTGGGTGCGCGGCAGTCATGCAGCGCAAGGCCTGTTCCACCTCCTGGTTTACCCGTTCTGCTTGCCCGTTGGTCTGAGGGTGGTACCCGGATGAGAGACTCACCGTGGCCCCCAGTTCCCGGCAGAAGCTCCTCCAGACTTGCGAGGAGAACTGGGGACCACGATCGGAGACGATGTCTGTTGGAATCCCATGCAGCCGGACGATGTGGTGGACCAGGAGGTCCGCTGTCTCCTGGGCTGTTGGGAGCTTCGGGAGGGCCACGAAGTGGGCCACCTTGGAGAATCGGTCCACTATCGTGAGGATGGTGGTGTTACCCTGGGACGACGGGAGGCCCGTGACAAAATCCAGGCCGATGTGGGACCAGGGGTGATGAGGCACAGGCAGAGGCTGGAGTAGTCCTGATGCCCTGCGATGGTCAGCCTTGCCCCTGGCGCAGGTGGTGCAGGCCTGGATATAATCCCGGACGTCGGCCTCTAGGGACGCCCACCAGAAGCGCTGCCAGACAACTGCCACGGTTCTTCACACCCCTGGATGACAGGAGAGCTTGGAGCCGTGACAGAAGTCCAGGACTGCAGCCCTAGCTTCTGGTGGGACTGTATAGTTTGTTCTTCGGCCCAGTTCCGGGGTCCGGGCTTCGTGCCAGGGCCTCCCGGATGGTTCTCTCTACGTCCCAGGTGAGGGTGGCCACGATAGTGGACTCCGGGATGATGGGTTCTGGTGGATCCGACAACTCCGCTTTGACTTCATCTTCATGTATCCGGGACAAGGCATCCGATCTCTGGTTTTTGGTCCCGGGACGGTAGGTGATCCGGAAGTCAAAACGGCCGAAGAACAGTGACCAGCGGGCTTGCCTGGGGTTCAGCCGCTTGGCGGTCCTGATATACTCCAGGTTCCGGTGGTCA
This sequence comes from Thalassophryne amazonica, assembly GCF_902500255.1. Classification (NCBI taxonomy): domain Eukaryota; kingdom Metazoa; phylum Chordata; class Actinopteri; order Batrachoidiformes; family Batrachoididae; genus Thalassophryne; species Thalassophryne amazonica. Next base: position 3,660,143 of record NC_047104.1, read on the forward strand.
GTGAAAACCATGAATGGCACGGACGTTCCCTCCAACAGATGTCTCCACTCTTCAAGAGCCTCTTTCACCGCAAGGAGTTCTTGATTGCCGACGTCATAGTTCCGTTCGGCCGGGGTCAACCTGCGGGAGAAATAGGCACACGGGTGAAGGACCTTATCGGCCTCTCCGCTCTGGGAAAGCACAGCTCCTATCCCTGAGTCCGAGGCGTCCACTTCAACCACTAACTGGTGACTAGGATCGGGCTGCACCAAAACGGGTGCAGACGAGAAGCGCCGTTTCAACTCCTTGAACGCGGCATCGCAACGATCCGACCAGGTGAAGGGGACTTTTGGTGAGGTCAGGGCTGTCAGGGGGCTAACTACCTGACTGTAGCCCTTAATGAACCTCCTGTAGAAATTTGCAAAGCCGAGGAACTATTGCAGCTTCCTACGGCTAGTGGGTTGGGGCCAGTCTCTCACCGCCGCAACCTTGGCCGGATCAGGAGCGACGGAGTTGGGGGAGATGATAAACCCCAGGAAGGACAAAGATGTGCGGTGAAACTCACACTTCTCGCCCTTCACAAACAGCCGGTTCTCCAACAACCGCTGCAGGACCTGACGTACATGCCGGACATGAGTCTCAGGATCCGGAGAAAAGATGAGTATATCGTCTAGATATACGAAGACGAATCGGTGCAGGAAATCCCGCAAGACATCATTAACTAATGCTTGGAACGTCGCGGGGGCGTTTGTGAGGCCGAACGGCATGACCAGGTACTCAAAGTGACCTAAGGGGGTGTTAAATGCCGTCTTCCACTCGTCTCCCTTCTGGATCCGAACCAGGTGATACGCATTTCTAAGATCTAGCTTAGTGAATATTTGGGCTCCATGCAGGGGCGTGAACACTGAATCCAACAGGGGCAACGGGTATCGATTACGAACCGTGATTTCGTTCAGCCCCCTATAATCAATGCATGGACGAAGTCCGCCGTCTTTTTTACCCACAAAAAAGAAACCTGCACCCATCGGGGAGGTGGAATTCCAGATCAACCCGGCGGCTAAAGAGTCCCGGATGTAGGTCTTCATTGATTCGCGCTCAGGTCGTGAGAGGTTGTACAGCCTGCTGGACGGGAACTCAATGCCTGGAACCAAATCAATGGCACAATCGTACGGACGGTGGGGGGGAAGGGTGAGCGCCAGATCCTTACTGAACACATCCGCAAGGTCATGGTACTCCACCGGCACCGTCCCTAGATTGGGCGGGACTCTGACCTCCTCCTTAGCCTGGGAACCGGGAGGAACCGAGGAACCTAAACATGCCCGATGGCAGGTCTCGCTCCACTGAACCACTACCCCGGACGGCCAATCGATCTGGGGATTGTGTTTTAACATCCAGGGGAACCCTAGAATCACACGGGAGGTGGCAGGAGTCACAAAAAACTCTATCTCCTCCCGGTGATTTCCTGACACCACCAGAGTTACTGGTGGTGTCTTATGTGTGATTAGAGGGAGTAGGGAGCCATCTAGTGCCCGCACCTGCACAGGCAAGGTAAGCGCCACCAGAGGGAGCCCTATCTCCCTGGCCCATCTGCTGTCTAACAGATTCCCTTCAGAGCCCGTGTCCACCAGTGCTGGGGCCTTCAGGGTTAAATTCTCATAAAGGATTGTCACTGTGAGTCGTGTGGCAATATGGGTATGTCCCACGTGAATGTTTTGGCCCACCCCTAACCCAGTGTCTAGGGGCGGGCGTTGGTGTTTAACCGCTCGGGGCAGTCCCTCACTTGATGCTCTATTGAGCCACAAACAAAGCACGCTCCGCGGGCCAGTCTCCTCTGTCTATCTGGTGCCCTAAATGTGGCCCTGCTCGTGTCCATAGCTTCGTCAGCAGGGGGAGCTGTCACCACACGGAGCGTAGAGGCCGTGGAGCGTGGGGAGGGCGGAACTCGGTCGGAACCGGAAGGGAGAGGGACGGCGCGTGCCCGGCCACGCCCTTCGTCTCGTTCCCGACGGCGTTCTTCTAACCGATTGTCTAATCGTATAACGAGATCAATAAGCCCGTCTAAATCCCGCGGTTCGTCCTTGGCCACCAGGTGCTCCTTCAGGACCAACGATAGTCCGTTTACGAAGGCGGCGCGGAGGGCAGTGCTATTCCAGCCGGACCTCGCAGCCGCGATGCGGAAGTCGACTGCATAAGCAGCTGCGCTCCGGCGCCCCTGTCTCATTGACAGCAGCACGGCTGAAGCGGTCTCTCCTCTATTTGGGTGATCGAACACTGTTCTGAACTCCCTCACAAACCCATCATATGTCAGAAGGAGCCGTGAATTTTGCTCCCAGAGCGCTGTAGCCCAAGCGCATGCCTCGCCGCGAAGCAGATTAATCACATAAGCTATCTTACTAGCATCAGTCGCGTACATGACGGGACGTTGTGTGAAGACGAGCGAACACTGCATAAGAAAGTCCGCGCATGTCTCCACACAACCCCCGTACGGTTCTGGAGGGCTTATGTATGCTTCAGGGGAAGGTGGGAGGGGTCGTTGAACGACCTGTGGAACGTCACTATTGCGCACAGGATCGACAGGAGGGGGAGCCGCAGCAGCGCCCTGAGGGCGCGCTTCCACCTGCGCGGCGAGAGCCTCCACCCTGCGGTTAAGGAGGACGTTCTGCTCGGTCATCAGATCCAGCCGAGCCGTAAAAGCGGTGAGGATTCGCTGCAACTCACCGATCATTCCTCCTGCAGACGCCTGTGCGCCCTGCTCTTCCATTGGCCGTTCAACGGCCGGTTGACGCCCCTCGGGGTCCATGACGTTGGCCGAGATATCCTGTTGGGAAAGTGTAGGTACACGGACCCACAACAGGGGGCACAAATGAACGGACAATGGAGGAAGTCAAATAACAACACTTTACTGTTGTGAATGGGCACAACAAATACAACAGATTACAACAATGGACAAAAAGCCAAATCACAAAAGGTGTCGTGTGGGCAGGCTCGAAGATAGAAGACGTCTGTCCAAAGTAGAACTGGAACCACACGATTTCCTCCGCCACCAGACCCCGGGAATACTGGAGCCGCCAAGTCCCGAACTCCCAGGTGGCCACTGCCTCCGTGTGTCGGACCTGGTACTGCTGGCGAGGAACAAAAAAACAATTAAATGTGGGCGCGTTTGCACCCAGCAGTCCACACAGCAGGAAAACTACCTCCACCTCTCGTTGGAAAAAGAGTCTGTTATACAATGCACAAAGTCACAAAAGGTTACTGTCGAAAAATCCCACAGTCAGCTGAGAACGTTACCTTCCAGGTAGAGCGATATCTCGGCAAAGAGGTAGAGACGTCGTCCTGCTGATGTACCCCTGCTGATCAGGTGATTGGTAACAGCTGTTGCAGGTGATGCGTGACAGCTGTCACCCTGGCTGCTCCTGTGAGGCGGCTACGCCCTCTGGTGCCTGGAGCCCGCACTCCAGACAGAGCGCCCTCTGGTGGTGGGTCAGCAGTCCCTCCTCTTCTGGCGGCCCACACAACACTTTGTTGAGCTCTAACTCTCTTCTTCTTTACCTCTATTTTTTGAACATAACGCCTGCGATAAACGGGGGACCTCTGTAACACTTTTTTGATTATACTACAAAACAATTGATACGACGGCCGCTTTTGATGCTCTATTGGCACGCGTCGTGATTGGTGGAGTTCTTTTTCTTTGCCGTCTTCCTGGCTTCCATGTCGTAAAATGAGGGTGTGTCTGAAGCGGAGTCTGAATATTTATGGGCGTGTTTATTATAATTACGATTGTTTTCACCCGCCGCATTTATCAAGGTCACGTCAGGCGTATGCCGGTGTTCATCTCGATGGATAAGTCTGTCAAGCGGAGGTGCGCCATCAAGATGAGGTGCCTCGCGTAACTGCACATGCATTCACTGAAAAAATTACTTGATGAGGTTCGCTTATTTTGATGGGCAAGTAAATGTATAAAAATCCCAGAAGAAGACCGTAGAGCATGTCCATAACTAATGTAAGTGCTAATCAATGTAGCAGGCGATGCTACAAGTTTACAAAGCCACATGCTGAGTAAAATAAAGCCTTTTAAGAGAAAGGGTCTGTGCTGATCGTCTGAAACGGACTTGTGCATTTAAAGTGAAGCAGTGTGTTTCTACGTATATATATATATATATATATATATATATATATATATATATATATATATATATATATATATATTAAAAACGTCGTTTGCTCCACTGGCTGTTCACCTCCGCAGATGAAGCGCACTTCTCCGTGGTGGGTAGAGGGGAAAAAAAAAACAACAAAATGCGCATGCGCAGTTGCACATCGAGCGAGTTGCATCATCTCCACGTGCAATTGTGTGACGCACCTCATCTCGACGTTCACCTCATCTCGACGGGACACCTGTACTGGGCAGGTGCGCACTGCTTTATACATGTCACGGCAACTTTGGTGTACTTCAAATTTACTCCGTAAATTTATGCCACAAGTGCGCAACTTTGATACATGAGGCCCAATATGTCTGCCTTTCTCCTCTCCATTTCAGCCAGCTCTCTCCCTTTACCAGTCATACTTCCAACATTCAATGTCCCCACTCTCATTTCCACCCTTCTAGTTTTCTTCTTCTCCTGCTGTTTGTGGAAACATTCTCATCCTTTTCTTTGTTGTCTTCACCCAGCAGTAGCCCAATTTCCACTGGCACCTTGTTGGGCAACAGCACCGGTGGCAGATGTTGTTAACCCGGGCCGTGACCAATCTGGTATGGAAATTCGATTCTTAGTCTGCATAGTTAGGTTGGCTTGTTTTACGCAGGATGCCCTTCCTGACGCAACCCTCCTCATTTATCCGGGCTTGGGACCGGCACTCAGAATGTACTGGCTGCACACCCCATGTGGGTGAGTTCTCAGGAAGCTCTCAGCAATCAATGTTAAAAAAGTAAATATGTACAGAGGATGTATGTATATAATGTAAATAATGATATATAGCCTAATCACATGTCTGTTCAAATTACTAAAATAGTTCACATTACTGCTACTATCTGATTCTCTATCATATTGTAGCGGGATGAAAGTCCCGGGTCCCAATTGAAAAGACGTTCCCGCTAGCTTGGTTAATGGGGAGTTCCCCTTTGGCTGACCTGGTAGAGGAACGGTCTTTTGGTGTGAGCCGCGTGGGTTCGATCCCCCACCGTCGTCCCGGCCACGAAGGTCCTGCTGCTTCAATATATTAGAGTTTGTGTGTGTGTGTGTGTGTGTGTGTGTGGTTACAGTGTTTGCAAAATGCCTGTCAAACCATTTGTCTTGTATCAGAGCTACATGTATGACGTTTGTAGATTAGTATTTAGAGAGTTACGATGGATTAAATGAACACACTGAGTGGACTGGGGCGGATGACCGCTCCAAGATGGCGGCCCCAGCGTCTTAATAATGTCTATGGCATGGTCTATGGTCTTCACGCCCACACCGGAAGTGTAGGTGGGACTTCGGCAGGTTTCCGCCGTGTTCGCGTTCTGTTTGGCTGAAATGTGTCTGTCAGAATAACGTCTGGCAAGAGGGAAAGTTTCAAACGGGAAAGAAGCGCTGCTGCCCCAAACACAAAGAAATCATGGACAAACCGGGGTAAGTGTAGCGTTATATCTCATTACAGGTTCCGCTGGCAGTCTGGTATTAGAACGAATATTTCAGTGTATTTATTTTGTTGCTGTACGACGTATACCGTGAAGAAGCTAACTGAGGTTAGCTGTGTTGTTAGCTTCCCTGATAACAAATGAGGTTGTGCGAAAACATTTTCATCAGTCAGGTGAAGGTGAAGTTTCTCCCACTGCGTCGAGGCTTTCCATCAGTTCCTTAAACCAGGATAGTTAAAAAAGAAAAAAAAGAAGCTGTAAATCATCAGAAAATAAAGATTTGTTTGTGACCTGTGAGGAAGTAAACATTTAGCAGGATAACGCAAAAAATAATCAACAGATTTTAATGACATTTACTGAGCAGATAGATAATGTTCTGGAAAATATGATTCAGTTTTGGAGGTGATCAGGTGTCCCATACTTTAATTCCACATGTACATGAGTGTGAAAACTGAGCATGATACAGCACATATCTCCTACGCTCTTAACATGTATTTTAGGGAGTAAAAGATGGTATGTTGATCATGGGGGGGGTTTCATAATAATTATGTCATACAATTTGTCCCTTTTCTTGGGGGGAAACGATTGTATGCTGATAAAAGGAGGGAAAAGATTTTCACTTTTAATATATAACATACTGGATTTTATAGGCTATCTTCTGAGAGGGGGAAATGTTTTCAAGGTGGGGAGATATTGATATTTATATCTTGCTCATTTTTCCGACTTGCCTGCACGGGGGAAAGGAAAATGTGTGACACCAGAATATTTTGTTGGGACTGAAATTGAGAAGAATGTTTCCCACATAGCAACATTAAACTCAAAAGGTTGTGAGAGGATGTTGATGAAATTTGCTGAGCAGATGGAAAATGTCCTAGATAATGTGCGATTTTATTTTTAATTTCATCTGGAACCTATTTTGGATCTAAGATACACAAGTTTTAGGCAATATGTGACCTGGGTGGCAGTAGCTCAGTTGGTAGAGCGAGCTGTCTTGTGACCGAATGGTCAGCGGTTCGACTTTGGCTCCTAACCAAGCAAAATCTATATATTGCCATTGTGTCCTTGAGCAAAACACTTAACTCATCTTGTCTATGTATGAATGAGGTGGTGGTCAGAGGGGCTGCAGGTGCAAAATGGCAGCCACGCTTCCATCAGTTTGCCCCGGGGCAGCTGTGGCTACATCAGTAGTGTACCACCACCACTGTGTGAATGTGCAAGTGAATGAATAATGCAACTTGTAAAGCACTTTGGGTGTCTTGAAAACTGTTCTGTAAATCCAATTCATCATCACTGGCAGGTGTGTGTGCTCTTTAGTTTTTCATGACACACACGCACACACACTCTGTTTATTTCATAATGTTAAGTGCATTTCATTTGTTTTCATCCATGTCTCTGTGCTCCTGTTTCATTCCGTTTCTTAATTGTATGAGAACAACAAACCATGTTCGTGTTTCTGCAGAGGGGACAGTAACACTGTGAATATAAATCAGTGTCTATGTGGTTGGTTTTAGGTTAAATTGGCTGAACATGACAGTTTTAGTTCAGGTGACCCAATAACATTCCGGCTTGTTGTCTTCTGTAGACCTCCTGAGCGTTATGCTAAATTCTGGGAGGAATTTGGTGATTTTTATTTCAGATTTGAGCGTCCCTGCTGATATTTTAATCATTGCAGATATTAACCTTCAGTTGAATCATTCATTAATGATTCTACTGATTCTTTGTGTCGCGCCTTTTTGATCCCAAGCACAGTGGATGGAAACATTCTTGACTTGGTTCCAGTCCGAGGGATCGATGTTTCTGCTGTTGAGGTGCTTCTTCTTTCTTCTATTTATTTTGATCACATTTTAGTTAAACTTCCTTCACTATCCTGTCTGAAGATTGGTGATATTGTCTGACTGACCTGATTTATTTGAGGTGCCACAGCCCATATAGAACTTTGTGTTTGAAGACCTTTGGACCTTCAGCAACTATCTGCTGAGGATGGTTCTGTGGACAGTATTGTTGAGCGTCTCAGTTCAGCATTGCGCGATGTGCTGGACATGGTTGCACCTATGAAGGTAAAAAGATGTTTACAAAAAATTTCATGGATTATTGATGATCTCCATGTCTTTCAATGAAAATGTAGGATGCTGGAGTGAACGTGGCCTTGTGGCATGATTGTCTGGCTGACTACAAACATGCTCTATCAGCTGCCAAGACAAGTTATTATTCAAAATTAATTAACAATATGCATAATCTGAAATTCTTCTTTGACGTTGTGGCAAAACTTACTTATCATCAGCCAGTAAGCCTTACCAACTTTTCAGGTACTGATTTTCTGGACTTTTTAAATAGGACGGTGGAGGAAATCATCTGTTTGAGCCCCTACAGTCGGCTTTTAGGGCTCATCGTTCCACGGAGACGACACTTAACTGCGGTTGCAAATGATTTGTTGATGGCAGTGGTTGTGGATTCGACTTCAGGGGTGGTGGTGTTTGATTTGAGTGCAGCTTTGGATACAGTTGATTGCAGTATTTTGTTGGAGAGAATTATTTTGGTATTTCTGGACTGCTGCTGTCACAGCTGAAACCATACTTGCTGGGCTGACTGCAGGGTGTTTATTATAACATCTGGACAAATGATGTCATCAGCCAGAGAATAAACTCACCTGTTTGAGGAGACCTTGGTTTGTGTGCTGCAGTCTCTGCCCTGGCTTTGGATTACAGCTCGTACCAGTGCTTCACACACTCGTCGCTTGTGGACAACTACCAGCATGGAGAGGAAACATAACAATAAGCTAATCAATACAATAATTGGCATGTGAATGAGGTATGTTCAAACACTGGGAAGCTGTGTAACAATTTATTTCATTTTGCTGAGGTTCATCATCATCTCATCTTCAACCGCTTTTCCGGGTTCGGGTCGTGTGGGCAACAGCTCCAGCAGGGGACCCCAGACTTCCCTTTCCCATGCCACTTTGACCCCCTCTAACTGTGGGATCCTGAGGTGTTCCCAGGCCAGTGTGGAGATATAATCTCTCCACCTAGTCCTGGGTCTTCCCCGGGGTCTCCTCCCAGATGGACGTGCCTGGAACACCTCCCTTGGGAGGCGCCCAGGAGGCATCCTTACCTGCCTGAACCACCTCAGCTGGCTCCTTTCAACGTAAAGGAGCAGTGACTCTACTCTGAGCTCCCCACAGATGACCGAACTTCTCACCCTATCTCTAAGGGAGACACCAGCCACCCTCCTGAGGAAGCCCATTTCAGCCGCTTGTACCCGCGATCTAGTTCTTTCGGTCATGACCCAACCCTCATGACCATAGGTGAGAGTAGGAACGAAGACTGACCAGTAGATTGAGACCTTCGCCTTTTGGCTCAGCTCCCTTTTTGCCACAACAGTACGGTACAGTGAATGCAACACCGCCCCCGCTGCGCCAATTCTCCGGCCAATCTCACACTCCATTGTCCCCTCACTTCATCATCTGTTTCCATCTCTTTCATCATTGTGACATTAAATTATTTTTACAGTTACACATTTCTTAATACAGTCCAGGTTATATGATCGGTTGATTTCACTGTCCATTCATAACTAGGAGCGCCGAGCCCATTTTGTTTTTTCGTCTTTTTGTGACAACCAATAAGAAGACTGCATCATACCATGCAATGGGGTCAACCCCGGCTCCTAACATAAAAGTTTCTGCCCCCTCCTTGTCAGAGTTGCTTTCAGACACTGCCTGGATCACTCTGAGGCTAATGATTCCTCGCCAGGAATCTTTAGGCTAACTTGGGAGCTCTCTGAGACGACTCTGAGGATCTTTGGGAATATGGACCCAGGTTGCTCCCGGTATGTAGCGAGCGCCTTGCTTGGCAGCACCCTGAAATTGGTCTGTGAGAGTGTGTGTTTGTGAATGTGAGGCATCATTGTAAAGCTCTTTGAGCTCCTGATTCAGATGGAAAAGTGCTATAATGAACAACTTTATTAACTGGTAACCATTATTTTTACTAAATGATTCTGTTCCAGAACATAAAAAATATAAAGTTTCTGGTTTTGTTTTCGTTGCACGAACCAGTTCAAAGCCTTGTTCATGGGACCTGAAATTCTTCCCTCTGTGAGTGTAGACAACCGTGTCTTGTGCTCTATACTACATCTCGTATCGTACCTGTAGAATTCATATTTTGGGATACGTCTTCCATACCTATAGACAACACTGTGCTTCTTAAAAAGATGTGAGCTACAGTTTGCCAAAAGGTACATGGCAGACTGGAGCCTTTCTGGTTTGAAAATCCTTCTCTTTTCCACGCCAGCATGAAGCTGGGCATCTAGTAATGCCACAGATAAAAGTTGCACTTTGCTCCATTTGTCCAGTCAGAGGAACAAAAGGCTGTAACTCCTTTATAGTTCTCATAGATGTCTTTAGTGGCTTCCCTCACTTGGTTTTTGACTTTTACAGCAAAGGGAGGACTCCTCGAAGACCTGGTGCAAAGAAAGCAGCCAACATAGAGAAAGATCCTGTTGGAGTAAGTGAACATAGCTGTTTCTCACATTAACTTCATTTTTACAAGTCTATGTCAACATTAAAGAGGATATGAGCTAACATTTGACATCAAATAAAAAAGAAAGAAAGAAAAGAATGGGAGGGGGGGAGCCTCATGTTAAAGAAGAGCAATCAGAGATTTCTGATGTCCGCCAATTTGGATCTGGACCGCCTCCAAAATTCAGGGTAATCTTCCACGGCCTAATATGTATCCATGGTGGCAAATTTTTTTCAAAATCCGTGCAGTAGATTTGACGTAATCCTTCAAAGCATACATAAAGTGAAATCTTGATCCAGAATCTGGACCTGAATCATCCCCAAAATTCAGGGGAGTCTTCTATGGCCTTATATCTATCTGTGGTGGAAAATCTTTTTCATAATCTGTGCAGTAGTTTTGACGTAATCTTGCTAACAGTCAGACAGACAAATAAATACACACACTGATTTTATTACATCCTTGGAAGACATAATAAAAGTCCCACAATCGTATGACTGAGCACATATTGACTTCCTCATTTCTTTAACCACTTTTACACGAGTACCTGAAATATTTCTGCCTGGTGCAGGAATGTTTGGAATGAATGAAGCCTTTATTGGCCTTATACCGAAGTACAAGGAAACTCAGTCAGTTCAGTATCTACTTCATGCATGTATTAAATATCAGGAAATAGATGGAATTGCAGCGTACACCCGTCACTTTGAATGTACTGGTTAGACAGGCCATACAATATTTTTTTTGCCACAGGATTGCTGCTATAATTATTCAGGCCTGGCTGGTCTGCATTTTTAATAACTGCAATGAAAATAATGGCAGTGTAATGTAACGCCAAATATCCATAAATCTGGAAATCAATAATGATGTTGCACTTCTGCAGCACTCAGTTTAACACTGAAGCTGTTCCCAAACATGAGGGATGAAGGATCACTACTTTATTTTGTTTGTTTTTTGCACCTGTTCATTACTTTTCTTATGGAATGAAGTATGAAGTCATTTTTAAATATGGTTAAAGTGTGATGATGTTGTGTGACTCAGTGAACGTTTGTGCTGAGAGGCTCATTTAAACCTTAGTTATACACATCTTAGTATTTTGCTAAGTATGTAAAACTGTGTTTTAGTGCTGAAACAATTAGTCGAGTGACTCGAATAATTCAATTGCAAAAACTGTTTGAGGCAACTTCTGTGCCTCAAAGCTGTGTTTAACATTGTAGTACATATGCCAGGCCTGTGTGTGGCGCTGTATCGTCTCCAGTTAAGACAGAAGAAGACTAGAGCATGCGCATAAGGCGTGTAAGTGCTAATAAATTTAGCACTAAAAGTTACAGCTTTCCAATGTGACACAGAGTAAAATAAAACCTTTTAAGAGAAAGAGGCTCCACGCTGATCCTCTGAAACAGACTGACTGAGCATTTAAAGTGAAGCAGTGTGTATAAAAACACACGGTTTGGTCTGCTGGCTGCTCTACGTGCACTTTAAGTTGAGTTTTCATCGACAGGGTGCAGAGCTTATTTATCAGTGTGGCTTTTGTGGAAAAGCTGCAGTCCAGAGCCCAGTGTTTCACAGGATGTCTTCACGTGCAGCCTGACTGACTGATGGTTACACCGACCACCTGCGCTTACGGTCTGGTGTCAGGAGCTCAACTCCCCCCCGTCTCAACACTCTCCCTTCCATCACTGCACCTGCACTGCACATGCGTTATTTTGGAGTGCTGAGCTTCTGACACCGGGAAAGATCCATGTATTTTAAACAAAGTTGAGTCATAAAGTTTGAATCTGGGGACGGGTAGAGAAACTTGGTATTAAACAGGTCTTTTGGGGTTAAATTATTAAAGAGTAGAGCACAGATAAGCTCTGACATTAACTGTGCTGCTTTCAGTACTGCAAAATAAATTGGTGCATTTTGCTGTGTAGAAGAGAGCGCTGCATGCGGCGCAGCTCTCACGCGCCCGCGTACGCACACACAACCCACTGCTCTCTGCTTTAGTTAAAGTTAGCGATAACTTTTATACCCATAATTCCAGAGCATGTCAGAATAAATTCAGTATGTTATTACTGAGTGTTAGTTGGCACGCAGAGCTGAATGCCGTGTGATAACCTCAAATATCAGTAGACTAAAGTTGATCCATTTCAACTGCATTTCAAACACTTTAAGTTTGGCTTCTTTGGATCCAAGCAGGAAGCTTGAGCTGCACAGAAGTGGCTGATAACTGCATTCAGCATACGTTTAATTTTCTGCTGATAGGTGTACTGTCGTATACGTCCACTTGGGACAGAAGATGGAGAATGCTGCATTGAGATGATCAGCAACACAACCATTCAGCTTCACGCTCCTGATGGCCTGAAAGCCAACCGTAATGGGGAATACAAAGAGGTAGGTGTGTTTGTCTGAGCATGTCAGCAGCACTTAGGCCTTTAATACTCAACCTTTCTGACTCTTCAGGAGGGGTTTGAACCACAGGCTCATGTGTGCTGCACAGAGCCCACCTAGGGACATGGTGGTTAATTTTTTTGGCCCAGGTTATTGTGTTCTTTCGCAATACCTTTTGCGTTCCCTCGCAATAACCTAATATCGTATTAAAGTTCATGTCTATCAGAGCACACAGTGAGTGGAATCAGGTGGGGGGAGACTGAACGCATATGCACGTGCCAATGTTCGTGCAAGATGTTGAACTTGGCAGGTTGGATGTTAGTCAAACAGAACGCTGATGGTACAGGAACTATGCAAATGATGAGGAACTGTCAAGACAGAAAGAAAAACGGGTTGCAGGTGTATTGAAGTTGTCGAAATTCGTTCACATTTTTCAACAGTTTGAAAATTCTGATGAAGCGCCAGCTACAGAAATGAAGCTGGACAATGGTCAGTTGATGTCAACGTAAGTCCAGATTTCTTGTTTCATTTAGGCTTCGGTGTTCTTCGTTAGTGCCATGTGACCGGGGCTTTAGTCTGGATCCAGGACAGTCACAAACGCGAACACTCCGACTCCTTACTGACCTTCTCAACTGCTACAGCCACAGCATCTATTATTTCCACCAAAGCTGCAGTATTGTCCACAAAGCCAAATTTAGTAAACCTTTTGTCACTGACACCCAAGTTGATAGACTCCAGCCTTCCCCAACAACAGGTCCATGGAAGCATTCAGCAGAGGAGGAGCCAGAAAACATCAGATTTCACTGGGAAGAAGTCAAAAAGTCTGCACAGAACACGCAGCAACAGCTGTGATGTCCAGTAATTTATTGGAGATTCTGCACATTCTCAGGTTGTCCCACAAAGTGGCCCAACCACCGGAATCAATATAGGCTCCACAGAAGCAGTACTGATGGTTAAACTTGCAATTGATGAGTAGTTGCTGATCTTGGATGCAGTTGATTGATTTCAGCGTGAAACCTCAGAGCTCTGGACGCTTAACATCAAGCAGCAGGCGCTGTATCTGATTAACCTGTACCAGAATCTGACAGCAGTGTGATACCAATGTAGTGGTTGTGATCCAGGCAGTGATGATCGTGGTCTAAAAAAAATTAAATGAAAGACTGTTTCGAACGACAGCAGAACGGCATCTCCACCTGCCTGAAAAAGTTCAGCCCCAATATTACAGATTCAGTAGTTCACAGGCCACTGGTGTATCAGCCCCAGGAAACCTGGCACCGGAGAGCCCCAACATCCTGCCAGGAGGGTCAGCCGTATACACAGCTGCTCAAAGTAACCGGCCCCAATGGCACAGTCTGGCACATCTTCATTATTTAATTTCAGATCCATTGTGGTGGTGTCCAGAGAAAAAAAAAAAAAAAAAATGTCACCGTCCAGCCACTTGTGGAGCTGAATGTATGAAGATGTTTTAATGGTTTTGGATCTTATTACGTTGTCCATTTCCTGTGATGTGCCACTCGTAAATGAAGTTCTTTCTGGTCTTCCTTCAGACACAGTACTGTTTCAAGAAGGTTTTTGGCGTTAATACCGGTCAGCTGGAGCTGTTTGAAGACGTTGCCAAGCCACTGGTTCAGGATCTCCTTCACTGTAAGAACGGTAGGTTCAGCTGGATAATTAAATCATTGAGTCCACTTCTGTGCATCAGAAATACATTATTCATTCAACTGATGCACATCAGAGCATTATTTCATCTCAAAGCAGGAGAGCTGAAGACAGTGGGATTGTGATTTAAACATCTTGAAGCCAAGTCTGCTGATTGACTGACTATTTGCAGTTGTAATATGTTTTTTTTTTTTTTTGTGCGCTGTGTATCGATGGGTGAATTCACTGATTGTTTTTAATGGGTTGACAGGTTTGTTGTTCACTTACGGTGTCACTGGAAGTGGGAAAACGTACACCATGACCGGCTCCACTGGAGAAGGTGGGCTCCTTCCTCGCTCCCTTGACTTACTCTTCAGCAGCATAGGCCCCTTTCAGGCCAAGAGATTTGTAAGACTTCTCACTGGAGATGCCTCCAAGTTTGTTCACTTTTGAAGAAGAGTGACACACTGATGTGAAATCTTTTATCATCTCTGTCAGGTGATCAAACCAGATGATAAAAATGGTATGGAGATCCAGAGTCAAATTGATGCTCTCCTGGAGAGACAAAAGTATGAAAATCAGCAGACTGCGCCCAAAACGCCGTTGGCCAGGTGAGTTGTTGTCATGTCTCCCTCTCACTTTTAAACTGAGCTCCAGCTCAGTTTAAAGTTTTTGATTGTTTGTTCTCAGGCACAAGGCCGATCCAGTGTTTGCAGACATGATTAGTGCAGAGGAGGTGTGTCAAGCAGAGACTGTGGATGAGGACTGCTGTTACAGTGTTTTTGTGTCCTACATTGAGATCTACAATAACTACATCTATGACCTCCTTGAAGATGCACCTTTTGACTCCACCAGACCAAAGTAAGCTGAAATTGGCTTTTTAATTTTTTGCAGATTTATTTCTCTAATTTCTTTAGGTTAATTGTCTGTATAACTCTTTTCCAGATAAAACAGCTGTTTTTATATACAGTAACAGCTGAGTGGATCCTGGTCATTTGATTGGTGGCTTGTATGTCACGTGACATGCATTTGCCACTATGTTTCATTTACTGTGCGATCGTGCTTTTTAGAGTGCAATTTTGGTGCTATATAAATGTGCTATTGCACGCCTCGACCACCACGTGTGCTCACAGTACTGCGGGCTGTGTTTAGGAGCTAATTGGGCAGCAGTCTTGTTTGAGGGCGGGCGATAAAGGGGTAAAATATGATGTAATTTTGCTACTTTCGGGGACAGAAACACAGCGTTTTCTCTTGAGTTTTTGGGCAAATTACATACAAACAAAGTGAAAATGCAAAAAGTGAGGATGCGGTGGAAAGTGGACACGTGTTGTGGTTTGTTTATGACCCGGAGCACAAACGTGTTGAGGCGGTTTTGCAGGTGAGAGAATGTAGCTACTCTGGTTAGCTGTGTAGGCTAACATTTACCGACACGTCGTCTCCCATTCGCCTCGTCTTAACTTCTCCACTGGGAACTGGAAAAAAAGAAAGAAGAAAAAAAAAACACTTACCGCGACTGGTTTGGTGATTGCAGCCGAAAACAAAACAGTAAACCATTTTTCCATGTGAAGTTATGCTGTGTATATATTGTGCAATGGGAGCAGTTGTCGCCATAAGTAGTCAAATCCTGCAATGTCACACAGGGTTCAAACACTGCACTGCCCTATTGACTGTGCTAATTCTTAGAACACACACAAAAAACCCCAAAACAAATCCTGCACACCATAAGCCATCTGGAGGGATGAAGAGCTGTGAGGATGAAGAGCTGGACAAATTTCTGACATGATTTTTCACTGGACTGAGAAAAGCAGACAGCAGTCTGTACACAAAGTCAGTGCATGGCATCATGGACTACGTTGTCAGAATTGTTTTTGAACTGTCTAACTGGTTTTGTTGACTGAGAACAATTTTGGACTCCTATTTAAAGTCCGTGTTGGACTGTTGACGTTAAAACACCAGTGACGAACACCAAAATGTAAGTCCCTTTTCTGTTGTTTATAAATGAATAAAATATCAAATGACACGGATCTATGTTAGCTGTTATATAAAACAAAGAATTGTTTTTTTTCATTCATTCAATGGAACAAATATTTAATTTGGTATATTAAATATTCACCTCCATGAAATATTCGTACCATTGAACTCATAAACATTCGTTATTTGTATAATGTCTTAAATGCAGGAATGGGTGTATATTAACAAAAGAAATGAAGTTGATCAGGCAAAACATGAAATATTGTGGGTTCATACTGTCTGCATGTACTGTAAAAAGTAACAATTACTGTAGATTTTTATTTGCATTTCTAACTTCGGATTTGGGCTAATTTTACAATGACGTTTACTGCACTGTCATTTTAATTTCAATCATGTTACAGTTTGTACTTGAATTTTTTTTTTAACATAAAGGAACAGGTTTTTTTATAATATAGTTTCTTTGATTTCAGAGCAATGAAAGTATTGTATTTTCTGGAGTATATGTTGTTTTTTTAAACTTAATTAATGAATTCATTTCCTAGTTTGGGGGACCCTGGCACTTATATTTGGGTGTGACGTATTAAAAAAAAAATCCTATTTATAATAATAATTACAGTTACTATTTATATGGGACTTTCCCAGGAATCAAAGCACTAAACAAATTAAACTCCAATAATAAAAGAATAAATAAAAGTACACTACAAAACTACACCAAAATCCTAATTGAATGATCTGATAATACAGAAATAAGGTGCAACTTATGGTGGGACTTTTCTATTGATTTTTCCTCTTCAAGATGCCTTTTTTTGTGTGTGACTTATACTCTGGGAAACACTGTATGTAAAACCACAACAGTATTTTGTCATGATGTGTATAATTAGTTTGTTCTTTTAAAGTGCTGTGTTTTCATCAGGTGCGTTGATGAAAGCGCACCTCTATGGAACAATGAGTTCATGTATGTGACGAGCATAAACCTTCCTCATTCTGTTTACCCGTAGTCTTGTCTGAAGCTGAAGTCTTTCTTACTTTAACATTGTATGTTCGTCCCATTAATCCCAAACCCTTTAAAGTAGCATGTACGAACCTCACAGGTGAGGTAACTAATTCATATACAGTGTGGCTAAAAACTTTCAAACTCAGTTTTTCCCCCCAACTCCACATACTTCTTTTTGCCAGAAAGCATGTTAAGTCAGTTAAAATGCATTGCTTTCATAGTTTTCTTTTTTGCCTGCTACTGTTAAAGATAGAATAGAATTTATTATTATCATTGTACATGACACCAGGAAAAAAAAATACTGTGCATGACAATGAAATTAAAAACAATCTCTTAAAAGCACAATTAAAATAAATAAATAACCCTAAAAAAAATCCACATAAAACCTAGTTAAAAACACTCAATCGCAATCATAAAATGGCAGGTCCAGCAGCATTCAGTGCACAAACAGCTCTTCCCACAAAGCTATTTTTAATTCTGTTCTGGCCTTAAGTGCCCTGTATCGTCTGCCTGATGGTAATAATTCAAATAGTGTCCAGGATGGGAGGGGTCTCTGATTATAGTCCTTGCCTTCCTAAGACAACAACTTGTATACGGTTCCTCTAATGAAGGCAGGAGACAACCAGTGATCTTCTGGGCTGTGGTGATGACCCTCTGGAGAGCTTTCCTGTCTTTGACTGTGCAGCTGGAAAACCACACACACAGACAGTAGGTCAAAATGCTCTCTATGGAGCAGCGATAGAAGGACACCAACAGTCTCTGTGGCAGATGGTTATTCCTGAGAACCCTCAGGAAATAGAGTCTCTGCTGTGCCTTCTTGATGGTAGCCATAGTTTTTGTGCTCCAAGTCAGGTCATCTCTCAAATACACGCTCAGAAAACGAAATTCAGAGACCCACTCCACACAGTCCTTCAGGACTTCAGGCAGTGGGGGACAGCAGCCTGGCTCAGGGACTGGTTGAAAATGTTTGTAAACACACCAGCTAGCTGAGCTGCACATTCCCTCAACACCCGTCCCAAGACGCCTGCTGGACCCGCAGCTTTCCTTGAATTCACCCCCCTTAACACCCGCCTCACCTCCTGTTCCTCCAGCGTGAGGATGTGGCTGTTGAGGGCAGGTGAGGGGACGACGACTGTCTCTGGTGGCTGCACCTCAAAATGGGCAAATCAATCAATCAATTTTATTTATATAGCGCCAAATCACAACAAACAGTTGCCCCAAGGCGCTTTATATTATAAGGCAAGGCCTTACAATATAAGAAACTATTAAGGTTCTCTGCCAGTGAGGCATCACTGTAGTCTGCCAACAGGGTGCTGGGTCGGTGGTTTGTGATGTGCTGAATACTCTGCCACACCCACCGAGAGTCTTGACTGTGGAAGCAGTCCTCTATTCACTTCCTATAAGCTGTCTTGGTATGTCTGATCCCCTTCTTCAGGTTGGCTCTGGCAGCGCTGTACAGCTCCCCATTACCACACCTGAAGGCGGAGTTCCTCTCCTGGAACAGGTTCTGCACCTCCCGAGTCATCCAAGGCTTCGTGTTGGGATAAACACGGATGTACTTATCCACAGTGACCATGTCGGTGCAGAACCTGATATATCCCAAGACAGCTGCTGTATACTGCTCCAAGTCCTCATGTTCAAAAACAGACCAGTTTGTGGACGCGAAGCAGTCCTGGAGTTGTTGAATAGCACCATCAGGCCAGATTTGGATATAACAGGAGCACTTTTCCTGAGGGGGATGTATGCTGGCCTCACAAGCAGGGACGTGTGATTTGACTGGCCAAGGTGGGGTAGAGGTTTCACTCTGAAGCCCTTTTTGATGTTAGAATACACCTTGTCCAGTATGTTGTCTCCCCTCGTTGGACACTTAACATGCTGATGGAATTTGGGGAGAACAATCTTTAAATCAACATGATTAAAATCACCTGCTATGATGTGGACAGCCTCAGGATATGTGGTTTGGTAATTTGTCATATAGCCACCCGAGGGCGGAGCCAGAGTCAGCACCAGGTGGAATGTAAACAGCCATAATCATGACAGCTGTGAATTCACGGGGCAAGTAAAAGGGTCTGCATTTGACAGACATGAACTCCAGGTCTGCAGAACAGTGACTGTTCAGTCTTTGAGCCCGTGCACCAGGTGTTATTGATTAAAAATGCACACCCCTCCTCCTCTGCTGCTACCAGAGGCCCGTGTTCTGTCATGACGATGTGCTGTGTAGCCTTCTAGCTTGATATTTTAGTCCGGGATGGATGAGTGGAGCCAGGTGTCAGTGAGAAGCAGCATACAGCACTCCCTCACGAGTCTGTTCTTACACACAAGCATCCTCAGCTCATCCATCTTATTCCCCAGTGAGCTCACGTTAGCAAGAAAAACACTGGGGAGCGGCGGTCTACACGGCCGTTTCCGTAGCCTCACCAGGACTCCAGCTTGACAACCGCGTTTCTGCCTCCTCTTCCGACGCCGCCTGCGGCGCCTGCCATCGGGGATGGTAATCCACGGAGCACCCGGAACTCTGGTGATGTCCTCCAAAATGTTATGAGAGCGGAGAAACTCGGCTGTAATCGTCTGTTTACTGCTTAATCCAATCTGCAGGAGCTGAAATCTGGTGTACATGATGCTCGCCCAATGGAGCGACAAATAAAAACAACGAAAACCCACACACAAACACACTTGCACTTAAAAGAGACCGCAAGCTGCTGCATCTGAACGCGCCGCCATTTTCCTTAAAGTGAGTCTGACCTTCTGGCTCAGATCTTATACTGATAGTTCGTTACATCACATCATTCGTCTTCATCTCACGTTGTCCTCTGCTTTTCCCTCTGTCACAGCCACCAGTTACATACCTCCTCTTTGACTCTTGCCTTGCGGCTACATCCTCAGTATCCTTCTGTTGATATCTTCTACATCCCTTGTCTTCCTAAGCCTGCACTCTCCTTCACTTCTCCACCACACTCGTCATTATTTTGAACAGTTGACTCAAGTGTTTAAACTCTGTCACGTTAGTCACCTCACCTTCAACTGCATGATTTCACTGTCCCCTCTGGGGGTTTGTAAAGTTAGACCTTGCCTGTGTGAAGCACCTTGAGGCAGCTTGTTGTGATTTGGCACTATATAAAATTAAATAAATTGAAAAAACATTGAAATTGTCCTCCCCCTCTGACTTTCATTCCCCTTCTCTCCAGTGCATAGCTCTTACCTCTCTAGGCTCATCTCACCCCGCTCCCTCCTCTCATGTGCAAACATCATGGTCCATGGATACTCCTGTTTGAGCTTGTCCTTGACTGTTGCAAACAAAGGGCCCAGAGTCAGTCCTATATGCAGTCCCATCTTGAAGCCAACCAGTATTCCTATCATACATTTCACTGCTGTCCATATATCCTTCTCCACCCTTAAGCAACTGTCACACCTGAACGCGTTTGGCACCATACAGGGTCGATTTACACCTTGCTGCACCTTTGATTATTCCTGGGTGTGGGGGAACTCTGCTTTTTGTGAAGCATACCTCTGCACAAGTTGGGAAACGTCAGTTCCACTTGTAGCAGTTTTGAACATGTTCATAATTATTGGTCACTTGGTCTATCTCTGCTTAACTCATACTCAACTTGGGATAGCCCGGGGTAACTCCACCTACATACGGAGGATCTGGAAAGTATTCACAGCACTTCACTTTATCCACATTTTATGTTTGTCAGAGTTGAACCTGTTGAAAGGAAACACAACTCAAACATATCACAGAAAATGACCACACAGAAGCACTGAATTTCTTTCCTGCGCAGGAGAGAGCTGACAGCGAGAACCCCTCCCTCACCGTTTCACCACTCAGCTCTGAAGGGCCGCCTCAACTCTCCCTGCTTTTATTGAGACAAAGACAGATACAGAAAAGTAGCATAAAAACATCTTGGAGTCTTTAAAGTACTCATACAGATATAACATTATTTTGTGAATTTTCTTAGTCAAAACAAGACAGGCTCCGGCTGGCTTTCACAGGGCGCAGTGTTCTTGTTCAAGGCCATTCAGTTAATTAAACGTACTACTGTGCTCAGTAAGCAAGATTTACACTCTCAGACATTTCTCAAGGCAGCAAGAGAGGATTTTACTGTGTGAAATGCTCAATGGTTCATTTAAAAGGTAAAATCACACAAACGTACAATGTACTCCTATATGGAAAATCAGGATAGAGACATTATAATTGGTAACATATTTACAACTTAACAATGTTACAGCCTTGTTTCAAAATGGATGGATTCATTTTTTTTCCTTAAAATTTTACACACAATACTCCATAATGACAATGTGAAAAAAGTGTTGTTTTTTTGTTTTGTTTTTGCAGATTTATTAAAAATAAAAAACCTAGTAAATCACATGTACATAAGTATTCAGTCTTTGCCATGAAACTCAAAACTGAGCTCAGGTGCCTCCTGTTTCCACTGATCATCCTTGAGATGTTTCTACAGCTTAATTGGAGTCCACCTGGGGTAAATTCATTTGATTGGACATGATTTGGAAAGTCACACACCTGTCTACATATAAGGTCCCACAGCTGACAGTTAGAACACAAACCAAGCATGAAGTCAAAGGAATTGTCTGTAGACCTCTGAGACAGGATTGTCTGGAGGCACAAATCTGGGGAAGGGTACAGAAACATTTCTGCTGCTTTGAAGGTCCCAGTGAGCACAGTGGACTCCATCATCTTTAAATGGAAGAAGTTCAGATCCACCAGGACTCATTCGAGAGCTGGTCACCCGTCTAAACTGAGCGATTGGGGGAGAAGGACCTTAGTCAGGGAGGTGACCAAGAACCTGATGGTCACTCTGTCAGAGCTCCAGCATTCCTCTGTGGAGAGAGGAGAACCTTTCAGAAGGACAACCATCTCTGCAGCAATCCACCAATCAGGCCCATATGGTAGAGTGGCCAGACGGAAGCCACTTCTTAGTCAAAGGCACATGGCAGCCCACCTGGAGTTTGACAAAAGGCACCTGAAGGACTCTCAGACCAGGAGAAACAAAATTCTCTGGTCTGATGAGACAAAGATTGAACTCCTTGGTGTGAATGACAGGCATCATGGGTTAAGAGAAGGGTGGAGACAATTAATATTTTGTAGGTGGAAGTAGGCAGACCTAGTAATGTTGTTGATATGGGTGTGAAAGGATAGTGTGCTGTCAAGGATGACACCCAGCCTCTTAACCTTGATGGATGGTGAGATGGTGGAATTATTAATAGTGAGAGAAAAGCTGTCGGTTTTGGATGAGGTCGATTTTATGTCAGTGAGGAGAATGTCAGTTTTATTTGTTTAAGAAAGTTTATGGTGAACCAGGTTTTTATTTCAGAGATGGAATCAATGAGGGAGGTGGGCGGAAGCGTGGATGAGGGTTTAGCAGTAAAGTAGAGCTGGGTGTCATCAGCATAACAGTGGAAATGAATGATGGAAACAGTGGAAAGATGAATGCAGACATCCTGGATGAAAACCTGCTCCAGACCTCAGACTGGGGCAACGGTTAATCCTTCAACAGGACAGTGACCCTAAGCACACAACCAAGATATCAAAGGAGTGGCTTCAGGACGAAAGAATGAAAGTCCTTGAGTGGCCCAGCCAGAGCACAGACCTGAATCTGATGGAACATCTCTGGAAAGATCTGAAAATGTCTGTGCACTGACACTCCCCATCCAACCTGATGGAGCTTGAGAGATGCTTCAAAGATGTACAAAGAGGCCTCATGTACAAAGACGTGTGTGGATTTCTTACTGAAACATTGGCATATGCTCAAACCCAGAAACTGGGGTAAGCACAAAAATATCCAGCTGTATCAAAGTGTGCGTACGCATGGATCCAAGCACATTCTGCTTGTACGTTCCACTGAACGTGGAATTGAGTGGACATGCAGATGTGCCAAGCTCCTCCCTTTCCACGCCCAGATTTAAATATGCAGATGTACGCAAATGGCCCTTGGAGCTGTGATTTCCCCCTCTATCAGATTAGTCAACATGAACACAGAAAAGAAATGATAGAGTGAGAACTAAATGACTGGAAATGACAGGAGACACACAGGGACAGTTTATTTGTTAGCCTGTCAATCCAGATAAACATGAAACTGGAAAAATGTTAGTGTGAGAGTTTGTATGAGGCCATAAATGCTGTGGGGTGACAGCAGCGCACACACACAATAAAGTTAAAAAAGTGAGGTGCGCTGCAGCTGATAGTATGTGACATCACAACTTTACACACACATTTATTGACAAATACTGAACACAGGGAGACAATTGGGGCCTGTTAAGAAGTTGTAGTTTCACCATCAAGAAACAAAAATAATAATGACAAACATATTTGAATGTGCGCATTCAAATAAACATGTGTGTAAAGTTGTGATGTCACATACTATCTCCATGTAATGTGGAGTTGCGTCAGGAAGGGCATCCGGTGTAAAACCTGTGCCAATTCAACATGCAGATCCACCTTGGATTTGCTGTGGCGACCCCGAGTGCAAACAAGGGAGCAGCCGAAGGGACTTACTTTATTTGAATGTGCACATGCCGAAATGTGTCCACGCTGGTTTTCGTTCGAAACAATTACACAAATAAACTATTTACTCAGTAAGCATCCACCCATTGCCAACCGTGCCACCCTCTAGCCTGTTCCCAACCCAAGTCATTTGCACATCACATATGATTTGAAAATTGATGGAATGAAATTTTTTCCTATTAACAAAAACAAATTCATGATGCAGTCAACAACATTCAGGAAACCGGCTCTCCCTGCATATTGAGCTTTAATGTTGGAATGTGATGTACCTGGATGACATTCGGATGATTGCGTTCCACGCAGGTGGCTTGGCTCAGCGCAAGGTTGACTGGCACACTCCTGACCGATCAGCCAGCTCACGCTGGAATGCCCCTGTTTCCAGGAAGCCCAACGTGGTCAGCACCTGTGTGGGCACAGATGACCCCTGGCTTCTTGCTTTATTGCGCTCTGGGGTGGCCGGGTTCTGTGCACAACTCCAGCAACACTGGCTTTGATCATCAAAATTGGCTAATTATCACAATTTGTAAGTAAATCCTCGCGTTTCCTGAAAACACGCTCACATCTGATTGCACCACTTGTAAAGTCTTCTAGCAACACTAACGCAGCCACTATTGGCACCATTTTACACATCACTTTGCAGGTCCTTTTATATTCACCCATATACCTGCAAACATTTGGGTGTGTTAATTGTTCATCAGTGCGTCTCTGATGCGCACGTTACTCTGACTTCATGTTTTCACACTATTAACGGTTCCCAGTATCACCTCTACGTGTCTGCAGAAGAACAATAGCTCTAGCAACGTCCAGGATTTTTGTGTGACACACCACACATTTCCACAGTCACTTTACTTTTGATACATCCGAACGTTAGTGTGGAGACGGATGTATGCCACATTTTTGTGCGTAATCAGCCTTTGTACATGAGGCCCCTGGAGAACCTTTTCAAAGTTGTACTGAACTCTATCCAAACCCGTGGCTCTAGATTAACTCGTACGTCCCTCTGGAAAACTGGTACTAGACTTGGGACAGCTCAGGGTAACTCTTTTTCCATGCTCCGTATGAAACCAAGTGGTACCGTGCTTTTTTGAGTTTAGTAGGAGTTATGCAGTTAGGTCTGAACTGGACCAAACTGCAGAAAGTTTTGAATACGTTTAAAACTGAGTTTAAGCTATCTTTCCCACCTTGTGCCAGGCAATGCCTTGTTCCCTCCAAACTATCACAGTTGTACCAAGTTCTGGACTTTTTCATTCATGTTTGGGAACATTAAATGTGTGGAGTTGGGGAAAACTGAGAGAGAGAGAGAGAGAGAGAGAGACACACACACATCAGAAACCTTGGCTTAATATATAGATATATTAAGCCAAGGTTTCTGATCTATATCACCTGTATGTTGTTGACTGGTGTCCTCATTCATGTCTTGTAGTTTGTCTGAATGGCTTGAGTTAGTGTGTGTGTAACCATTGTACATGTACTAATGCAGTGTTAGTGCTACAGCCAATGATTCATTTCTAAGTCTGCAAATTGTTTGTCCTGTTAGTGCAGTTTGTGATACCTCAGATCCCATCATCTTTCAGAAGCTAAGTAGAGTAGGTCCTGATTAGTACATGGATGGGAGACCTCTCAGGAACACCAGGGGTTTGTGTGTTTCTGCAGGTAAAACTGGAGTTGCGTCAGGAAGGGCATCCCATGTTTAAGCCGATGTGGTGACTCTGACCAAACAGGGACCATCGAAAGATAAATATTTGTACCTTTAGTGATGGCCTTTATAAAATGTTGGACAATGTTGCTGTCAGTTCATCTCATCTCAAGGAGTTGTTTGAATAGCGTCTTCTCTTTTTTGATGTGCACTTTCTCAGTTTTAGCTTGTGTAATTCAAGTTTCAAGAAGTCGTACTTCGTGAGAATAGCTTTTTTTTTTTATTTGTTGCCTTTTTAGTTGATATGATGTGTTTGAAAGACATCTTAAAGCTTTTGAACCAATTAAAAACCTGAGATAATAAATTACCTGTGTTAAACCAGTTTAAAATATTTGAAGCACTTCAGCTCATTGTAGAAGAGTATCTAAAACCAGTTCCTCTAAAATGAAACATCACATTTTCAAAACCTAGAATGTTATAATTCAGATTTTTTTTTTCCTTTGCTTGATAAATTTCTTGATGCACCAAATTGTTCCAGTCTTTTGCTGTAATTATCTTCAAGTGATATGATTATCTGGATCAGTCAACTAAAAACAGAAACTGGTGTAAAGATTGGGGGGAAAAGTGAAATCAATATATAAATTATATATTAAGTGGCAAATTGAAATAAACAGCAGTGGTCTGGATTTTAATAGTCTGAATATTGACTAAAATGTTTTTTTTTTTTTTTTTTTTGGTTCACTGTCTTGTAAGTTAATCAAGTTGTTTATTGGAGCTCAATACCTTGTCTCACGTCTTGCACATGTTTATTTCAGTGTGAGTTTAACAGCGAGTGAAGTTAAATGTCAGTGTGTGAATGTTGGGTTTCAGACTACCTCAGTCCAAGATCTTGCGTGAGGATCAGAGTCACACCATGTATGTGTCCGGGTGCACAGAAGTTGAAGTGAAATCTACTGAAGAAGCCTTTGAAGTCTTCTGGAAGGGTGAATATTGTTAATGTTTGTTTGTCTTCTAGTTTAAGTACAGTAAAGGTTGTGGTCGGTCATGATGCCGCGTACAGAACCCTCTGAAGCTCAGAAAGACCTGCCATAAAAAAACAAAAAAAAAACAACCTACTTCTGGAAGAAGTGCGTTCATGAGATCACCTTGGAGATGAACATGGACCAACTACTTAGCCTTTCACAGAAGAGCTAGGCTAACATTATTTTTTGGACGAAATGAAATTGTCAACGACCTTTTTGCTGATGTGTGGTGCTGGAAATAACTGTAATACCAAATACATAGATTGTGAATATAATACATATAGCAGTAATGTCTTGTCTTGTAGAATTTTAAAGATGCCGTTTCAGCATCTGTAACATTGTTGTCTCATTAGTCGCAAACATGCCTGCCTCAGTTGTGGGATTAACTCGGGTACCTTGGTTTGCTCAATTTGTTCATGAAATTCCCAGCGCGAAAGCCCGACCCGATGGAGCATTCGAGGCATTTTTCCCAGAGCGGGAGGTCGGAATCGAGGACCTTTTAAGGATTTTGAACACAGCATGAAGTGCATGTGCATACAGTATAAAGCCCAACAAGTGCTTCTTCACTGTTACAAATTAGCTCTAAATGTAACCATATGCGGTTTTATATATTTAATTGTTCCTCGCAGTTACAGTGGTCCAAAGGTTAGAGAAGTGAGCTTGTGGCACCCATGAGATGATGGGTTCAAAGCCCAAGTAGTAGGAGTAGGAGGGGCAGGTGAAAGAACAGCACTTGACCCACCAATCTTCAGCCACCGATTTGAGCTTAGAGAAGTCGACCACATGGCCATCGTGTCGTAGCTGCACAATATACAATTATAGACTTTTGATGAGGTGTACCCGTGATTATGCAGACCTGGTCAGGATGGGGTTCACCGAGGCCTGTGAACCCCGTCCTGACCAGGTCCGCATAATCACGGGTACACCTCATCAAAAGTCTATAACTTCATTATATGGTAAACAAGAAAATTGGGAGTTTGTCAAACATACTAAAACTGAAAAATCAATCTCAAATTTCAACTCTTTATTATTCCTGTCATACTGCACCAACTGACATCCCATCGATCGACTGGAGATGCCTGTTAAGTCCGTGACAAAGAGTCATCAGGCTTGTTTTCTTATAAAGTTTGACATTTGCCTGTTGAGCTTCCATGTAAAATCGACCAAGTACTCTGTCAAGCATCCATCTGTCATAAGTTTCAAAGTTGGGTTTATGTCCCTTTTCAGTGACGCACTTGTGAAACAGGTTGGCTGCTGACTGTGTATTTCTGCGGGTGTTCTTCACATCTTTTTTGTGTAAAATTCGTTTTAAGTCAGCGTCGCTAACAGACGCAAACCTGTCTTCTGCCATCTTGTCAACAAACTGACAGCCAAAGTAGGCGTTGTATTGCGTCATTTGATTGGTTGTTATTGATAGAAGGAGTCACTCAATTAGCTAGCGCTACGCTGCACACGCGGCCTACTCGGCTCCTCCAGCGGTCAACTTGGCATGTGGTACAGCTCAGAAAGTGGCAAATGGGACAATCAGAAGTTGGCAAAATCCCACCACCATATAATAATGCAAGTTGTCGACCTCAACTGTGTCTCACCAAGTAACCATTCATTTGGCACAAAGTCATGTCAGTGGTACACAAGGGTCCTCCAGGGAGACCTAGTACCAAAAACATCTGATTAGCTCCCTAGTCAGCGTCCAGGTCTTTGAGTCACACTGGAAGCACCAGGACATTAAGGACATTTTCACAGGAAAGTGGCCATTTGCTACTTGTGTTGTAAAACAGATGTTCAGGAAAGGACATTGTCTGAAGCCTGTTTACTGGCTCTTGGCTCTCAGTTTCACTGGACATGCTTTTTAACAGAATGACCAATTTAAACAGGAAAAAAAAATAGCACCAATACTGGTACCTCCTTAGTACTGTGCTGTCTGCTGGGAGATGAGGCTTCTGACAGTCTGTGATGATAATACAGTGATACTTGACTTGCACAAATGCCTGCTTCCGTGGTCACTGTTCAGGAAAGGACAGTTTTTCACCCTTTCCTGTGAAAGTGCCCCAAAGATTTGGACTTTCATTTTTCTGCAAAAGTGTCCGCATTGCCAACTTCCTCAATCCACTGACCTCATGGCTCCTTCAGCTCTTCTCAGGCATCTCTCTCCATGTCTGAAGTACCAAAGACATGAATGTCACTTGTGAGAACTGAATTTCTCTGCACATTTGGCACCTTTGCTGCAAACTGGTACAATGAGTCCAGGAAGTAACAGAGCCTGGACCCAGATACTTTGTCTCCTCACTCATCTTCTCATGCTGCAATCAGGACATGCATTCATTCCACAAAGGTCACAGCAAGTCATAGTCTGTGAACCTTTCCTCACCAGCAGAGGCTCCTACGTTACTGGACTCTACCATCTTACCCAAAATCTAGCACATGCTAGGGCTGAACAGAGTAGCAGCCAGAACACCAGAAACCAGAAGAGGCCAGATCTTTCTGGGTGGAGATCATAGACTGTACAAAGGTGGACACACATTCTTTCGGTCTGGTTGCTCTTGTGGTCATCATTTAGATATTTAGATATACTTTCATATACACTAGGAGAGTTCTACCTTAGAATTGGAATGTATTATAGACATACCTTACTGAATTTTCATACAGCCCATTGGCTGCACTACCTCATTACCCACCATCAGTGCTGCTCCAGATGCTCAAACCAGAATCCGGCAACTCTTAGCTTCAGAGTTTTTTTCAAAGATGAGGAGTACTCAGCCATTCTTGCTATGTCTCCCAGAGCCGTGATCCCTGCGGCTCCATAGAAATCACCAAAGAAAGTAAAATCTCTGTCATTGCCGGATTGTCTTTTGTGAATGTTCCCATCCCCATGTGTGTAAAGAGTGAGCTGACACATGGAAATGCTGCCAAATGAATCTTTGAGCTCTGTGGCAGTTTTCAGCTCACTAAAACAGTGAGGATTTACAGGCACCGTTTGAAAACGATGAGCGCCAGGAGGCAGCAAACTCGGATTTGGATTGCTTTTTAAATTAATATTATTTTTGAAGGATTCTAATGTCGTGGGGCCGACACTGGAATCCTGCTGCTGCCCCCGCGACCCGACTCCAGATAAAGTTGGAGAAAATGGATGGATGGATGGATTCCAATGTAATTCTACCAGAAACTGTTAAAATGGTATTACAGAGGCACTGAATTCGTTAAGAGCCAATATTTTGGAGTTCAGGCAGGTTTACATTAGGGTGTGATTCAAGCCGACTTGGATTTCAATGAAACTTGGCTCAGAGATGGAACCTACCAAGAAACAAACTTTCCCAAAATGTCTGGACCGAAAACCAAATGGTGCCCTTTCCAGGGGTCATCAAAGTTCAAGGGAAAAATAAGCAAAAACTGATATTTCATTAAAGTGTAGGTGAGACGTCATGCCATGTTTTCACAAATATTTAAGACTAAAATTAAACAGTTTGAAATTGATCCTTTCCTGGTGCGCAGTTCTTGAAGACAGAAATATTAAGATTTTGAACTGCACGCCACTAAAAAAAACAAAACAAAACTGGAACTTTCCACCGTGCTGACATTGGACAAGAAGAAGGAGAAAGTGGCGTCAGCTCCGGAACTAATGTCTTAATTGTCCCATTAATTTATGGATTTTTACAGGCTACTGACATCCCCATGGGTCTGGTCGGAGCTGCACCATGTTTTTGGTGTCAGAACTGTTACTTTTCGCTGGCAGAATGGCAGGTGGAACACTTACAACCCCTGGCAAAAATGATGGAATCACCGGCCTCGGAGGATGTTCATTCATTTGTTTAATTTTGTAGAAAAAAAGCAGATCACAGACATGACACAAAACTAAAGTCATTTCAAATGGCAACTTTCTGACTTTAAGAAACACTATAAGAAATCAGGGAAAAAAATTGTGGCAGTCAGTAACGGTTACTTTTTTAGACCAAGCAGAGGGAAAAAAATATGGAATCACTCAATTCTGAGGAAAAAATTATGGAATCATGAAAAACAAACGAACGCTCCAACACATCACTAGTATTTTGTTGCACCACCTCTGGCTTTTATAACAGCTTGCAGTCTCTGAGGCATGGACTTAATGAGTGACAAACAGTACTCTTCATCAGTCTGGCTCCAACTTTCTCTGATTGCTGTTGCCAGATCAGCTTTGCAGGTTGGAGCCTTGTCATGGACCATTTTCTTCAACTTCCACCAAAGATTTTCAATTGGATTAAGATCCGGACTATTTGCAGGCTATGACATTGACCCTATGTGTCTTTTTGCAAGGAATGTTTTCACAGTTTTTGCTCTATGGCAAGATGCATTATCATCTTGAAAAATGATTTCATCATCCCCAAACATACTTTAAATTGATGGGATAAGAAAAGTGTCCAAAATATCAACATAAACTTGTGCATTTATTGATGATGTAATGACAGCCATCTCCCCAGTGCCTTTACCTGACATGCAGCCCCATATCATCAATGACTGTGGAAATTTACATGTTCTCTTCAGGCAGTCATCTTTATAAATCTCATTGGAACGGCACCAAACAAAAGTTCCAGCATCATCACCTTGCCCAATGCAAATTCGAGATTCATGACTGAATGTGACTTTCATCCAGTCATCCACAGTCCACGATTGCTTTTCCTTAGCCCATTGTAACCTTGTTTTTTCTGTTTAGGTGTTAATGATGGCTTTCGTTTAGCTTTTCTCATGATGGTTACTGAGGGAACATATGAACCCTGCATCCCTGGGGGTCATGAACTGGGAAGCAGCTACAGACAGAATCAGCAATCATGCAACTAGTCATGCCAAAGCGTCCCGATTGACACCATGCTATATAAAATAATCCTTTCCTAGCCGATGACGCATTTGCTCTCAGAAACTGATTTATCTCCCGTCACTTCCTGAATCATAGAGAAATGATCTGCAGGTGTAGATGGTCTCGTGCACGTTGTGCGGTGGAGAACACAGTTGGACCTTTGGCTCAAAGATAACAATTTATAATATGCATATTGTAATGATTGGTAAACAGTTGCATTTTCATTCCTTCTTCTGAGTTAGATAAGGTATCTGTTAAATGATGTTTATTATAGATGTAAAAGCTTGTTATCATCATTCAGATGCGCTGTGCACAATGAGACACACTGACACGCAGTGTTTTCAAATAGGTTGCGCAATGTTCACGACTACAGGGTGATTCCATAATTTATTCCTCAGAATTGAGTGAGTCCATATTTTTTTCCCTCTGCTTGGTCTAAAAAAGTAACCGTTACTGACTGCCACAATTTTTTTCCTGATTTCTTATAGTGTTTCTTAAAGCCAGAAAGTTACCATTTGAAATGACTTTAGTTTTGTGTCATGTCTGTGATCTGCTTTTTTTCTACAAAATTAAACAACTGAATGAACATCCTCCGAGGCCGGTGATTCCATAATTATTGCCAGGGGTTGTATATCGACAAGCACACATTTGCACGAAGGCCCTGGCTCCTCCACTCGACACAGGGCAAAACTGAGCATCTTCAGATTATTTTATTGTTTTCTGGATCATGGGATAATGTCGTCGCTTGCAGATGAGGTGCTGTGAATCTTTTTCATGCAGTTAAGTGGCTCTGTTAACACAGACTGGATCAATCATCCACAATAACTGATTACAGGTGGTGCTGGAACCTGGAACCAAAGTTCAGTGTGTCAAATGGAGTTTTCTTCAACCAGTATTAATTCAGTTATTTTTCAGATGTGATTTTGTAAAAGTGGATAGGTTTAAAGATGATCTCACTGAAGCACACAGGTAAGACAATGTATTTACTTCTGTGAATGGTTTTAATATTTAATAATAACATATTCAAGAAGGAAAACAATATTTATTTTAAAAATAGCTAATATTTTCAGTCCCTTGTGTCGTTTTTCAGATTTGAAATTGTTTCTAAGAAAAAAAAAAATCCACACTTCCTCATCACTCTTTCTAATTTCACAGATAGTAAAACAATTTTTTTTATCAGTTGATTATGACCAAAGAGCTGGTAAAAAAACAAACAAAAAAACAACAACAACAAAAAAAGTTTATCTCCTCCACCCATGCCGAAATCACTTGCATTATTTTTTTTTTATAATCACGATTCTGTTCTGAACTCTGCTAATATTGTTACTGTTGTCAGACTGAAGGTTTTCCTCCAAAGTTTGTCATCTAAATAAGGCTCTAAAAAGAAAATATCATCAGATCAAACATGCACTCATGTGGTAATTCATGCAGTTGGGTTAGCGAGCATGTGTTCAATGGCCTGATTCAAAAGGGGTATCAAACCAGTATGAGGAGTCCTCAAAAGTCTGCAGACTGTTATATAAAGTAGAGATGTTAGATGCAAATTTCATTAAAAATACTGATGGCGCGGGCCACCAGGTGGCACTAAATGTCCTCAAATTTGGGTAAGTCGAGTAATTTGGCACCCCCTGGTGACCAGCACCATTGAGACCCCAATGTTTTTTCAGTTGCATTTGATAGAGTAGGGCCTTTATTTGTTGATAACATTGAAATCTGGTTGGGGTCTTGATGGTGCAGAGGGTTATGGGCCTTTAAATACAGCCAATTTCATAAAATGACCAGACTTTGAGCGCCCCCTATATTCAGCGCCATCAATCCCCCAACCTAATATGTATGTAAGATAAGAGTTTGCCTCCATAAGTCATTTGATGGTTAAACAGGCTTGGGGACTTGATGGTGCTGAATGTTACACCACTTGAAAGACAGGAATTTAATGAAATATCAGTTTTTGTGTATTTTTGCCTTGAACTTTGATGACCCCTGGCAAGGTCACCGTTTGGTTTTTGGTCGAAAAGTTTTGGGAGAGTTGGTTTCTTGGTAGGTTCCATCTCTGAGCCATGTTTCGTTGAAATCCAAGTTGGCTTGAATCACAGCCCACCTATCCTTTAAAAAAATGGCTCGTGCCATGACCCTTCGAGCATATACATTTTCAACTTCCTCGATGGCATGAAGACACGCGGGAAATGTAAATTTAATGAAAATGGTCTTTTCAAGGAAGCGTTTTGTGAAGTGGCTTAAACCAGTACCAGCTGGCTGTACACCGACCTCATAGTGGTGCTGGTCTTAAGTTTTATTCTGACTGACGTGTAAAGTCTTAATTCCATGTTGCCTGTAGCTGTAGGAACCCCGGTCACAGGCCCAACCACTTCAACCCTTTGACCATCACCTCCCTCAGATTGTTATTGCTTATTCATAGTGTTGTGTTTGTGTTCATAATGGACACTTTCCAGGACAGAAGAAAAGACGCATAGCCAACACTCACCTCAACCGTGAGTCCAGTCGTTCCCACAGCGTGTTCACTGTGAAAGTGGCCCAGGCTCCACTGGACGCTGATGGCGATTACATTCTGCAGGTAACATGCAGCTTCAGCAATAGTATGTTGATCAAAGGGCAGGTAAATATTCATAATTGGCTTGTTATTTTCTGATGAGTCTTTATTTGCAGTCTATCCTTACATCTCGTGTAAGGGGGTGGGTGGGGGGGGGGGGGGGGTGTACTTGATCTCAAAGCCTTTTGGTTCTGTGTAAGTGTAAAGTCCAGGCTGGCACCACACACTGGGTGCCACGTGTTGCTGCATCCACCTCACCACCCAATCACCTTCATTCCTGGATGGCAACCAGACAACTGGTACATCCCTTCCTCCAACTGCTGTGACCAGGTGAAGTGTGGGTGTCCTCTTGGCCTTCTCCATCTGCTGGGGTCCTCAACACTGACACACCTTCATGCTGGATCAAGCCCAGACAAACTCCTCACATGGTCAGAATTCTGTCACTGGCATTCCCTCACAATTCAGTGCTTTAACGTTTCCCATAATCCCCCTGGCGGCCCCCTGTGCTGTGAGCTATGTCCGGGAAATGAGGCACTTGTCTCTTTTCTAGAGGAACGGTTGGCTGTGGCAGGGCTTGAGGAAATTAGAGTCAAGCAATGGTTTACCGTTGACAGAACAACTATTGTAGAGCATGTTCTTGATTGTCAGGCCTACACTGAGAAGTTGGCTTCCATGGTTGATAAACTAATCACCCATCACTTTATTGCGAAGAATCAGGGGGCTTTTCTGGAAAACCTAAAAACTAACGTGGGGGAAGATGAATGCATCATTCTGCTTGACTTTGCTGAGAATTACTCGTTTGTAGTACAGGATGCAGCACAGGGTTACCACTGGGATCAGCAGAGTTCTGGTGTCTCACAGCGCATGTAAATAATGTCTAGCAAAGATGTGGATGGAGTTGATCCAGTGAGTTCACGGGCGATTATGATGTCATGTTCTCCCAAGTTGAGAGGGTTATCTAGAGGAGGTGGAGCACCTGTGATGGACTTGTCGTCCACACTTCACGAGGTTTGTTTACATTGTTCCCTGAACCAGAATTCTGCTGAAACTGAGCTCTCGCGTGAGTTATGGACTGCGAGATGGAGCGAGATTCACAACTGAATGAGACCTAGTGACAAAGACACTGAGACATTGTCTTAGGCCAACTCTTAGAATAGAAGAGAAACTTTGTCAAAGCACATATACGAGGTCTGTTAGAAAAGTATTGGACCTTATTCTTTTTTTCAAAAACCTGATGTATTTGAATCAAGCCTGCTTGCATGAGCCAACCTTGAACCTTAGTGCGCATGCGTGAATTTTTTCACGCCTGTCGATTGCGTCATTTGCTGGCAAGCAGCGTTTGAGTGAGGACGTGTGCAGTGCGCTGGGTGGATTTTTATTGCAAGGGAAATGATGGAACGAGTGCAGCAGCACCACATCAAATTTTGCCAGAAACTGAGTGACAGCCAGGTGGAAACTATTCGGAAGATTCAGACGGCTTTCAGTGACAATGATATGGGAATCACACAGATTAAGGAGCGGTACAACCGGTTTAAAGATGTCCACACAACGGTGGAGAGCGAGCCACGCTCCGGGCGGCCATCAACATGCTGAAATGACCAGATCATTTCAAAGTGAACGCAGTGGTGATGTGGGTCCATCGTGTGACTATCGGAGAGATTGCGGAAGTTGTGGACATCAGCACTTTTTCGGCATATTCCATTGTGACAGAAGATTTGGCCATGAAAAGGAGTGGCGGCGAAATTCTTTCCTGAAGCTTCTGATGGAGCAAAAGCAGATTCGCTGGTCATTTCAGGATGTTGATGGCCGCCCAGAATAAAAATCCGCTCAGCGCGCTGCACAGGTCCTCACTCAAACGCTGCTTGCCAGCAACTGACGCAATCGACAGGCGTGAAAAAATTACACGCATGCGCACTAAGGTTCAAGGTTGGCTCACGCAAGCAGGCTTGATTCAAATAAATCAGGTTTTTAAAAAAAAGAATAAGGTCCAATACTTTTCTAACAGACCTCATATATACATACAACAAAACTTGTCCTCTGCATTTAACCATCCTAATTACAGTTAGACACAATCTGACCACTAGGGGCAGTGGGCAGCCACAGTCCAGCACCCAGGGACCAAGTCCAGATGTAGAGACGCTGCCTTGGTCAGGGGCAGAGAAAGGAGCAGACCCTACATAAGCAAGTTTTTGATTGTGGGAGGAAACCCACACAGACACGGGGAGAACATGCAAAGTCCACACAGAAAGGCCGGGAATCAATCCCACAACCTTCTTGCTGTGAAGGTCAGTGCTAACCCCTAAGCCACCGTGCCGCCTGTTGGTGTCCAAATCTCATTACCATATATTAAGACAGGATCCTAAAGACTTGAACCTTCATTCTTCTACAAAGGACACCTCTGTCCAGCAACATCATGACTCCCTAAGCTATTCCCGGGTGTGTCTCACTCTCAAAGGCTGGGGACCCCTGAGACATGAATGTCACTGCTGAGATAAATGTCTCTACAAGTTCAAGACTTTCACCACACACAGATAAGCTTCTGACGGCTGAGTCTACAAAGTCATTGAAGGTCTGGTCTTAATCCAGCACAATCACAAACAAGACACTCCGATTCATCACTCAGCTTCTGGAGCTATACTCAGGTCATACTGTACTGGCAGATCCCGAGCAGCCGGGAAAGCAGGCCGACTGGGTGACTGTGAGGAGGAAGCGTAGTTCTAAACAGAAGCCCCGTGTACACCGTCAACCCGTTCACATTTCTAACAGTTTTTCCCCACTCGGCGACACACCCGCCGAGGATCAAACTCTGGTTATTGGCGACTCTGTTTTGAGAAATGTGAAGTTAGCGACACCAGCAACCATAGTCAATTGTCTTCCGGGGGCCAGAGCAGGCCACATTGAAGGAAATTTGAAACTGCTGGCTAAGGCTAAGTGTAAATTTGGTAAGATTGTAATTCACGTCGGCAGTAATGACACCCGGTTACGCCAATCGGAGGTCACTAAAATTAACATTGAATCGGTGTGTAACTTTGCAAAAACAATGTCGGACTCTGTAGTTTTCTCTGGGCCCCTCCCCAATCGGACCGGGAGTCACATGTTTAGCCGCATGTTCTCCTTGAATTGCTGGCTGTCTAAGTGGTGTCCAAAAAATGAGGTGGGCTTCATAGATAATTGGCGAAGCTTCTGTGGAAAACCTGGTCTTGTTAGGAGAGACGGCATCCATCCCACTTTGGATGGAGCAGCTCTCATTTCTAGAAATCTGGCCAATTTTCTTAAATCCTCCAAACCGTGACTATCCAGGGTTGGGACCAGGAAGCAGAGTTGTAGTCTTACACACCTCTCTGCAGCTTCTCTCCCCCTGCCATCCCCTCATTACCCCATCCCCGTAGAGACGGTGCCTGCTCCCAGACCACCAACAACCAGTAAAAATCTATTTAAGCATAAAAATTCAAAAAGAAAAAATAATATAGCACCTTCAACTGCACCACAGACTAAAACAGTTAAATGTGGTCTATTAAACATTAGGTCTCTTTCTTCTAAGTCCCTGTTAGTAAATGATATAATAATTGATCAACATATTGATTTATTCTGCCTTACAGAAACCTGGTTACAGCAGGATGAATATGTTAGTTTAAATGAGTCAACACCCCGGAGTCACACTAACTGCCAGAATGCTCGTAGCACGGGCCGAGGCAGAGGATTAGCAGCAATCTTCCATTCCAGCTTATTAATTAATCAAAAACCCAGACAGAGCTTTAATTCATTTGAAAGCTTGACTCTTAGTCTTGTCCATCCAAATTGGAAGTCCCAAAAACCAGTTTTATTTGTTATTATCTATCGTCCACCTGGTCATTACTGTGAGTTTCTCTGTGAATTTTCAGACCTTTTGTCTGACTTAGTGCTTAGCTCAGATAAGATAATATAGTGGGCGATTTTAACATCCACACAGATGCTGAGAATGACAGCCTCAACACTGCATTAATCTATTATTAGACTCAATTGGCTTTGCTCAAATGTAAATGAGTCCACCCACCACTTTAATCATATCTTAGATCTTGTTCTGACTTATGGTATGGAAATTGAAGACTTAACAGTATTCCCTGAAAACTCCCTTCTGTCTGATCATTTCTTAATAACATTTACATTTACTCTGATGGACTACCTAGCAGTGGGGAATAAGTTTCATTACACTAGAAGTCTTTCAGAAAGCGCTGTAACTAGTTTTAAGGATATGATTCCTTCTTTATGTTCTCTAATGCCATATACCAACACAGTGCAAAGTAGCTACCTAAACTCTGTGAGATAGAGTATCTCGTCAATAGTTTTACATCCTCATTGAAGACAACTTTGGATGCTGTAGCTCCTCTGAAAAAGAGAGCTTTAAATCATAAGTGCCTGACTCTGTGGTATAACTCACAGACTCGTAGCTTAAAGCAGATAACCCGTAAGTTGGAGAGGAAATGGCGTCTCACTAATTTAGATCTTCACTTAGCCTGGAAAAAGAGTCTGTTGCTCTATAAAAAAGCCCTCCATAAAGCTAGGACATCTTACTACTCATCACTAATTGAAGGAAATAAGAACAACCCCAGGTTTCGTTTCAGCACTGTAGCCAGGCTGACAAAGAGTCAGAGCTCTATTGAGCCGAGTATTCCTTTAACTTTAACTAGTAATGACTTCATGACTTTCTTTGCTAATAAAATTTTAACTATTAGAGAAAAAATTACTCATAACCATCCCAAAGACGTATCGTTATCCTTGGCTGCTTTCAGTGATGCCGGTATTTGGTTAGACTCTTTCTCTCCGATTGTTCTGTCTGAGTTATTTTCATTAGTTACTTCATCCAAACCATCAACATGTCTATTAGACCCCATTCCTACCAGGCTGCTCAAGGAAGCCCTACCATTATTTAATGCTTCGATCTTAAATATCTTTATTAGTTGGCTATGTACCACAGGCTTTTAAGGTGGCAGTAATTAAACCATTACTTAAAAAGCCATCACTTGACCCAACTATCTTAGCTAATTATAGGCCAATCTCCAACCTTCCTTTTCTCTCAAAAATTCTTGAAAGGGTAGTTGTAAAACAGCTAACTGATCATCTGCAGAGGAATGGTCTATTTGAAGAGTTTCAGTCAGGTTTTAGAATTCATCATAGTACAGAAACAGCATTAGTGAAGGTTACAAATGATCTTCTTATGGCCTCGGACAGTGGACTCATCTCTGTGCTTGTTCTGTTAGACCTCAGTGCTGCTTTTGATACTGTTGACCATAAAATTTTATTACAGAGATTAGAGCATGCCATAGGTATTAAAGACACTGCGCTGCGGTGGTTTGAATCATATTTATCTAATAGATTACAATTTGTTCATGTAAATGGGGAGTCTTCTTCACAGACTAAGGTTAATTATGGAGTTCCACAAGGTTCTGTGCTAGGACCAATTTTATTCACTTTATACATGCTTCCCTTAGGCAGTATTATTAGACAGCATTGCTTAAATTTTCATTGTTACGCAGATGATACCCAGCTTTATCTATCGATGAAGCCAGAGGACACACACCAATTAGCTAAACTGCAGGATTGTCTTACAGATATAAAGACATGGATGACCTCTAATTTCCTGCTTTTAAACTCAGATAAAACTGACGTTATTGTACTTGGCCCCACAAATCTTAGAAACATGGTGTCTAACCAGATCCTTACTCTGGATGGCATTACCCTGACCTCTAGTAATACTGTGAGAAATCTTGGAGTCATTTTTGATCAGGATATGTCATTCAATGCGCATATTAAACAAATATGTAGGACTGCTTTTTTGCATTTACGCAATATCTCTAAAATTAGAAAGGTCTTGTCTCAGAGTGATGCTGAAAAACTAATTCATGCATTTATTTCCTCTAGGCTGGACTATTGTAATTCATTATTATCAGGTTGTCCTAAAAGTTCCCTGAAAAGCCTTCAGTTAATTCAAAATGCTGCAGCTAGAGTACTGACAGGGACTAGAAGGAGAGAGCATATCTCACCCATATTGGCCTCTCTTCATTGGCTTCCTGTTAATTCTAGAATAGAATTTAAAATTCTTCTTCTTACTTATAAGGTTTTGAATAATCAGGTCCCATCTTATCTTAGGGACCTCATAGTACCATATCACCCCAATAGAGCGCTTTGCTCTCAGACTGCAGGCTTACTTGTAGTTCCTAGGGTTTGTAAGAGTAGAATGGGAGGCAGAGCCTTCAGCTTTCAGGCTCCTCTCCTGTGGAACCAGCTCCCAATTCAGATCAGGGAGACAGACACCCTCTCTACTTTTAAGATTAGGCTTAAAACTTTCCTTTTTGCTAAAGCTTATAGTTAGGGCTGGATCAGGTGACCCTGAACCATCCCTTAGTTATGCTGCTATAGACTTAGACCGCTGGGGGTTCCCATGATGCACTGAGTGTTTCTTTCTCTTTTTGCTCTGTATGCACCACTCTGCATTTAATCATTAGTGATTGATCTCTGCTCCCCTCCACAGCATGTCTTTTTCCTGGTTCTCTCCCTCAGCCCCAACCAGTCCCAGCAGAAGACTGCCCCTCCCTGAGCCTGATTCTGCTGGAGGTTTCTTCCTGTTAAAATGGAGTTTTTCCTTCACACTGTTGCCAAGTGCTTGCTCACAGGGGGTCGTTTTGACCGTTGGGGTTTTTACGTAATTATTGTATGGCTTTGCTTTACAATATAAAGCGCCTTGGGGCAACTGTTTGTTGTGATTTGGCGCTATATAAATAAAATTGATTGATTGATTGATTGATCCACCGATTGACACAAAGATCGCCACATCATCTGTGAAGTCAAGGTCAGTAAACCTTGCCAGCGACGACACAGCCCTACCCCAGCACCCAGCTCGTACAAACACTGAAGTGTGTGGGAGCCAGAACACACCACTGGCCAACGCCAACAGTATCTGTGGAAGAGCTGGTTCTCAGTACTGATCGCCGGATGGAGAAATGATGCACTTCATTCACGTTCACTGTGATGTGACAAGCTGTTACTGATTTCAGGATAAAAACCAGGTGACAGTCAGCCAGCTGTGCCTGGTGGACCTAGCAGGGAGTGAGCGCACCACCAGAACCAGAGCCGAGGGCGCCCGTCTCCGGGAAGCTGGTCAGTTCACTGACCTTTTTTCCACAGGAAACATTTATATTCTATGTTGTAACCATATTTATGCTATTATGAAGAAATGCAAACATTTTCACCTTAATAACAGGAAACATTAACCAGTCTTTGATGACACTGCGAACATGTATGGAAGTCCTACGTGAGAACCAGATGTGTGGAACAAATAAGGCTAGTATTTTTTTTCCCATGTACATTTAAATTATTATTATTATAATACGGAACATTTGCAATTCCTCTGTTTATATCCCAGAATGTTAATTCTCTTGTTTTTAAATCAGATGGTACCATATCGGGACTCAAAAATAACGCATCTGTTTAAAAACTACTTCGATGGGGAGGGAAGAGTCAGGATGGTTGTGTGCGTCAATCCAAAGGCTGATGATTACGAAGAAACAGTGGTGAGACTTTTCTGGATTTCTTCAGTAGATGAAGAAATTTCTCGCAAAAAGTATTTTATGTCACATTTTATGAAGCTCACTCCCTGAGTTAACATGTTGGTTTTGTTGTGTACTGCAGCTGGTGATGCGTTTTGCTGAGATGACGCAGGAGGTGGAGGTAGTGCGACCTGTTGACCTGCCAATCTGTGTGCTTCCACCAGGACGCAGACAAAAATATCAGGCCGTCAGAGATGAGCTGGTGCGTCGCCTGGAGGAGCGTGGCGGCCCCATTAATGATGGTAAACGATGTGCTGATGACATGTCGTCATATGAAGATGTGACAAATCCAGTTTTCTTTGGTACAATATAGTAAATCAAGCTGGACTTGAAAGCTGGATAACTTGCAGTCCTGGTCACAAATACTGGGAAGCCTGAATTTTAAGAAAATTTTCAGGTACCTTGACACTTGCACAAATTTGATCCCTGCACTCTGGCGTGCCAGTGAATAAACTCATCGTAAACTGTGTGTGGCTGAGTGCCAGTGCGCACAGAAAGATTTGAAATGTTCAAAACTTCTGGTGTGCATTATTTTTGTAAACTAGTCG
Organism: Thalassophryne amazonica; assembly: GCF_902500255.1. Classification (NCBI taxonomy): domain Eukaryota; kingdom Metazoa; phylum Chordata; class Actinopteri; order Batrachoidiformes; family Batrachoididae; genus Thalassophryne; species Thalassophryne amazonica. The sequence continues at coordinate 3,701,902 of NC_047104.1, forward strand.
TGAACATTGCGCAACCTATTTGAAAACACTGCGTGTCAGTGTGTCTCATTGTGCACAGCGCATCTGAATGATGATAACAAGCTTTTACATCTATAATAAACATCATTTAACAGATACCTTATCTAACTCAGAAGAAGGAATGAAAATGCAACTGTTTACCAATCATTACAATATGCATATTATAAATTGTTACCTTTGAGCCAAAGGTCCAACTGTGTTCTCCACCGCACAACGTGCACGAGACCATCTACACCTGCAGATCATTTCTCTATGATTCTGGAAGTGACGGGAGATAAATCAGTTTCTGAGAGCAAATGCGTCATTGGCTAGGAAAGGATTATTTTATATAGCATGGTGTCAATCGGGACGCTTTGGCATGACTAGTTGCATGATTGCTGATTCTGTCTGTAGCTGCTTCCCAGTTCATGACCCCCAGGGATGCAGGGTTCATATGTTCCCTCAGTAACCATCATGAGAAAAGCTAAACGAAAGCCATCATTAACACCTAAACAGAAAAAACAAGGTTACAATGGGCTAAGGAAAAGCAATCGTGGACTGTGGATGACTGGATGAAAGTCACATTCAGTCATGAATCTCGAATTTGCATTGGGCAAGGTGATGATGCTGGAACTTTTGTTTGGTGCCGTTCCAATGAGATTTATAAAGATGACTGCCTGAAGAGAACATGTAAATTTCCACAGTCATTGATGATATGGGGCTGCATGTCAGGTAAAGGCACTGGGGAGATGGCTGTCATTACATCATCAATAAATGCACAAGTTTATGTTGATATTTTGGACACTTTTCTTATCCCATCAATTGAAAGTATGTTTGGGGATGATGTTCAAATCATTTTTCAAGATGATAATGCATCTTGCCATAGAGCAAAAACTGTGAAAACATTCCTTGCAAAAAGACACATAGAGTCAATGTCATGGCCTGCAAATAGTCCGGATCTTAATCCAATTGAAAATTGGATTAAGCAGAAACAGCATAGAAGAGGATGCTGGAGACCATCAAGTGATAAAACATCTACAACATATTTCTGCGGACATTGAAAGATCCGGGCCTCCTGAGGAAGTACAGCCTGCTCTGACCTTTCTTATACACAATATCTGTGTTTACAGTCTAGTCCAGTTTGTTGTCTATGTGGACTTTCAGGTACTTGTAGTCTACAATGTCCACCTCAGTTCCATTGATGGTAACTGGGCTCGGACAAGTCTTCCATCTTCTAAAGTCCAGCACCACCTCCTTCGTCTTAAATATGTTGAGCTGCAGGTGAATGAGTCCACACCACTCCACAAACCTGTCCACCACACTCCTGTACTCAGCCTTCTGGTCCCTGCTGATGCAGCCTACAATGGCAGAGTCATCCAAAAACTTCTGCAGGTGGCAGGACTGTGACCAGAACCTGAAGTCTGAGGTGTAGAGTGTGAACAGGAAGGGAGAGAGGACCATCCCCTGTGGTGCCCCTGATGGTCACACACTCACTCATCTTCAACTGCTTTTTTGGGTTCGGGTCGCGGGGGCAACGGCTCCAGCAGGGGACCCCAGACTTCCCTTTCCCGTGCCACATTGACCACCTCTGACTGGTGGATCCCGAGGTGTTCCCAGGCCAGTGTGAGAGATATAATCTCTCCACCTAGTCCTGGGTCTTCCCTGGGGTCTCCTCCCAGATGGACGTGTCTGGAACACCTCCCTAGGGATGCGCTCAGGAGGCATCCTTACCAGATGACCGAACCACCTTAGCTGGCTCCTTTCAACGCAAAGAAGCAACTACTCTACTCCGAGCTCCCCACGGATGACCGAACTTCTTACCCTATCTCTAAGGTAGACACCAGCCACCCTCCTGAGGAAGCCCATATCGGCCGCTTGCACCTGTGATCTAGTTCTTTCGGTCATGACCCAACCCTCATGACCGCAGGTGAGAGTAGGAATGAAGATTGACCAGTAGATCGAGAGTTTCACCTTTTGGGTCAGCTCCCTTTTGTCACAACAGTACGGTAGAGCGAATGCAACACTGCCCCTGCTGCACTGATTCTCCAGCCAATCTCACGCTTCATCGTCCCCTCACTCGTGAACAAGACCCCGAGGTACTTGAACTCCTTCACTTAAGGCAAGGCCGTATTCCCTCCCCGGAATAGGCATCCATCGGTTTTCTGCTGAGAACCATGACCTCAGATTTATAGGTGCTGATCCTCATCCCAGCCGCTTCACACTCGGCTGCGAACCGATCCAGTGAGTGTTGGAGGTCACCGGCCAACGAAGCCAGCAGGACCACATCATCTGCAAAAAGCAGTGATGAGACCCTGAGCCCACCAAACCGAACTGCCGAGCACCTAGAGATTGGATGGCCCTGAGAAGGGACCCCCTCACTCCATACTCCCGCAGCACCCACAGTATCTTCCAGGGTACCTGATCATAGGTCTTTTCCAAGTCCATAAAACACATATTGACTGGGTGGCATAGTCCCAGGCACCCTCCAGGATCCTTGTGAGAGTAAAGAGCTGGTCGGTTGTTCCACGACCATGACGGAACCTGCATTTTTCCTCTTCAATCAGAGGTTTGACTATCGGCCAAACCCTCCTTTCCACCACCCTGGAGTAGACTTTACGAGGGAGGCTGAGTATTGTGATGCCCCTGGAGTCGGCACCCACTCTCTGGTCCCCCTTTTTAAATATGGGGACCTCCACCCCAGTTTGCCACTCCTTAGACACTGTCCCAGACCTCAACGCAATGTTGAAGCGATGTCTCATCCAAGACAGTCCCTCCACACCCAGAGCCTTCAGCATTTCTGGACGGATCTCATCAACCCACGGGGCCTTGCCATTGCGGAGTTGTTTGACTACCTAAGTGACTTCCACCAGGGAAATTGATGAAAATCCTCCATCAGTTTCCAGCTCTGCCCTTACTTTATAGGGCGCTCCGGTCTGATGCAGGAGTTCCTCAAAGTGTTCCTTCCAGCGCCGAATTACATCCTCAGTTGATGTCAACAGAGTCCCATCCTTACTGTAGACAGCTTGGATGGTGCCCCATTTCCCCTGCTGAGGTGCCTCACAGTCCGCCAGAAGCACCTTGGTGCAGACCAAAAGGCCTTCTCTATGGTTGCTCCGATCTCCTCCCACACCCGCTGCTTTGCCTCCCCACAGCAGAGTCTGCTGCCCTTTGTGCCTGTCGGTACATGCAACTGCCTCTGGAGTTCTCCGAGATAACATATCCCTGAAGGACTCCTTCTTCAGTCAGATGGCTTCCTTGACCACCGGTGTCCACCACGATGTTTGAGGGTTGCTGCCCCTTGAGGCACCTAAGACCTTCAGGCCACAGCTCCCCGCTGCAGCTTCAGCAGTGGAAGCTTTGAACATTGCCCATTCTGGTTCAATGCCCCCAACCTCCACAGGGATGCTGGAGAAGCTCTGCCGGAGGCGTGAGTTGAAACAAGGGCGCAATTTAGAACTAGAAATTGGGGGGGACAAAGTGCGAGGCCCGCAGGGCCGAAGCCCATAGACCAGGGGTCTGGGGGCTGCTTTAGGCCCCCAGAAGCCAATGGTTTCTAGATAAACTCAGATGCACTTTGAGCATCCAGAACAGTAATTTTAATGTTTTGAGAAGAACATAAAGTGGACACCATTTGACTTATACAATTTGAAACTGTGGATATAAGTACTTTATTCTGAGAATAGCCAGCATTGATTTTATTAACATCCTGATATAAATAAGGTATCACCACATGTGTAGAACTCAAAAAGAATGATAGGTTGAGTTTTCATAAAAAAAAAAAAAAAAACCTGCAATGTGGTAAAATGTATTCATAAATATGAAAGAACAGGCTCTTATTAATTATTAACTATCGCATACTGTATTTTTTTTCTCAAGATTTGTTTTCGCATAAGTTTGAAAAAACAACAGATCGTAAGTTTACTTTAATTTTATTAATTTTAATAAAATAAATTTTAATAAATTAAATTTTCGAAGTGGCACTAATGACAACACTCATACTGAACATAATTTCGCTTGCATAGACTGATTTTGGAGATCAAGCAATAATTGCAGGTCCCAGATAGCTTTTCTGGTTTCCTTTTCTAACTTTCAGAATTTAGTAAATTAGCATATGGTCCATTGATACTTATGTGTAGACACTAGTCCCTAGAGGCAACTATTTTTGGTTTCAAATCTGGTCAAATGCAGTCCCAGAAAATTCAGAATGTGACAAACAAGAAACAGGTGTTGGAAACAAGTCAATGCTGCTAAAAATACAAACTTGCGAAACAAAGATACTATTCTTACATGGTTTGCACATAAGACTGACATAGCATGTTTCAAGGACACACATATGTCAGAAGGTGGGGGGGGGGGCATACCATATTCTGTCCCCCCTGGTTGAAAAGGTGGGGGAGACATGTCCCCCTTATCCCCCACCAAATTGCGCCCATGAGTTGAAGATCTGTCAGACAGTGGGCTCCTCCTATCTGTTTGGGCTTACCAGGTCTGTCCAAAATCCTCCCCCACCCTCTGATCCAACTCACCACCGGATGGTGATCAGTTGACAGCTCTGACCCTCTCTTCACCTATGTGTCCAGAACATGCGGCCTCAAATCAGATGATACAATCACAAAATCGATCATCGATCTTCTGCCTAGGGTGCTCTGGTACCATGTACACTTACGAGCATCCTTATGTTCGAACATGGTGTTCGTTTTGGACAGTCCGTGACTAGCACAGAAGTCTAATAACAACCGACCATTCGGGTTTAGACCAGGGAGGCCGTTCCTCCCAATCACACCTCTCCAGGTGTCTGTCATTTTCCACGTGTGTGTTGAAGTCCCCCAGCAGAACAATGGAATCCTCCATACAGGACTCCATTTAGGGACTCCAAGAAGGCCGAATACTCCAAAATGCTGTTCGGTGCATACGCACAAACAGTCAGAGTTCCCCCTTCATGTCCACCTTCATCCGCCTTCATGTCACGTAGCTTATTGCTGAGCAGGTCAGGCTGGATGGTGTTGAACACACTGGAGAAGTCGAAGAACATGACTCTAACAGTGCTACCTGCCTCCTCCAGGTGAGAATAAGATCTGTGCAGCATGAAGATGATGGCATCCTCCACTCCCCTGTTGGGCTGGTATCTGATGGTTCCATGACTGTGCGGAGGAGCCCCAGGATGAGTCCTTTTTTTTTTCTTTTTTTTTTCATTACATGTGATGTTCGGGCCACAGGTCTGTAGTCATTATGTGTGTTGTGGTTTTTCTACTTGGGCACAGGGACCAGACATGAGGTTTCCCCCGCTCAGGAAAAATCATGTGGCTCAGGCTCAAGTTGAAGATGTGCTGGAAAATCCCACACAGCTGGATATCATGTCCCTTCAGCACTCTGGGGTCGAGGCCGTCAGGACCCTCAGTCTTTCCTGGACACAGGAGACTGAATTCTCTTCTCTCCTCCTCTACAGTGATGGTGGTGGGATGCGTGGTGGAGGGAGGGGAGTGGGGGCAGATTGGTGAGAGGAGGGCGGTGGTAATAATCAGTGTGTGATGTGAGTGCACAGAGGAGGGGGGCACTGAGAGGAGCTGGGGGAAGGGTGGGAAGGAGTCCATGTTGTCAAACCTGTTGAAGAACAGATTTGACAACATGGAGGTGTCCTTCCATCATCTGGTCCACCTTCTTACCATGACTAGTGATGGCTCTCATCCCCTTCCACACCTCCCTCATGTTGTTCCGCTGGAGCTTGCTCTCCAGCTTCTTCCTGTTATTGTCCTTCCCCTCTGTGATCTTCTTCCTCAGTTCCTCTTCAGTTCCTCTCTGTCTCCACTCCTGAATGCAGCCTTCTTCTTGTTCAGTGTGGTCTTGATGTCCTTGGTCACCCACCGTTTGTTATTAGGCTGATGGCGCACAGTCTTGGTTTAGGATGATATTGTCTGTACAGAAGTTGATATGATCCGTTTTGCAGTCTGTAATGCTTTTGATGTCCTCCCCCTGAGCGTCACAGAGCACACCCCAGTCGGTCGCCTCAAAACATCCCCTAAGACTGTCTGCAGCCTCCTCTGACCACCTCCGTGCCATTCTGTTGATCACAGGTTGCTGACAAACTGCAGGAATGCAAATTGGCTCAGTAGACCAGGTTATGGTCCACTTTTCCAAGGGGGGGAGGGGGGGTGCTCTGGCACTGTGCTTCTTTGACATTAGCGTACAGCCAGTCTATAGTCTTATTGTCTCTTATTTTACAATCAACAAACTGCTTGAAAGTGGGAAGGAAATCACATTGTAGGATTTTTAAAGAATTTATTTGGTCAATAACAAACAAGCAAGATTTCTGACTCTCACAGACCTGTAACTTCTTCTTTAAGAAGCTCTTCTGTCCTCCACCTGTTACCTGTATTAATGGCACCTGTTTGAACTCGTTATCTGTATAAAAGACACCTGTCCACAGCCTCAAACAGTCAGATTCCAAACTCAACCACGACCAAGACCAAAGAGCTGTCGAAGGACACCAGGAAGAAAATTGTAGATGTACACCAGGCTGGGAAGAGTGAATCTACAATAGTCACGCAGGTTGGTGTGAATAAATCAACTGGGAGCAATTGTAAGAAAATGGAAGACATACAAGACCATTGATAATCTCCCTCGATCCGGGGCTCCACGCAAGATGTCATCCCGTGGGGTCAAAATGATCACGAGAACGGTGAACAAAAATCCCAGAACTACACGGAGGGACCTGATGAATGACCTGCAGAGAGCTGGGACCAAAGTAACAAAGGCTACACACTACGAAGAGAGGGACTCAACTCCTGCAGTGCCAGGTGTGTCCCCCTGCTTAACACAGTACGTGTCCAGGCCCGTCTGAAGTTTGCCAGAGAGCATATGGATGATCCAGAAGAGGATTGGGAGACTATCATGTGGTCAGATAAAACCAAAATAGAACATTTTGGTAAAAAAATAAACTCATCGTGTTTGGAGGAATAAGAATGCTGAGTTGCATTCCAAGAACACCATATCTACTGTGAAGCATGGGGGTGGAAACATCATGCTTTGGGGCTGTTTTTCTGCAAAGGGACAGGACGACTGATCCATGTTAAGGGAAGAATGAACGGGGCCATGTATCGTGAGATTTTAAGCCAAAACCTCCTTCCATCAGTGAGAGCATTGAAGATGCAACGTGGCTGGGTCTTCCAGCATGACCATGATCCCAAACATACCGCTCAGGCAACGAAGGAGTGGGTCTGTAAAAAGCATTTCAAGGTCCTGGAGTGGCCGAGCCAGTCTCCAGACCTCAACACCATAGAAAATTTGTTGAGGGAGTTGAAAGTTCATGTTGCCCAGCAACAGCCCCAAAACATCACTGTTCTAGAGGAGATCTGCATGGAGGAATGGACCAAAATACCAGCTACAGTGTGTGCAAACCTGGTGAAGACTTCCAGGAAACAAAGATTATGTTAGAGTATTGAGTTGAACTTTTGTTATTGACCAAATACTTATTTTCACCATAATTTACAAATAAATTATTTAAAAATCCTACAGTGTGATTTTCTAGATTTTTTTTTTTCTTATTTTGTCTCTCATAGTTGAAGTTTACCTATGATGAAAATTACAGACCTCTCTCATCTTTCTAAGTAGGAGAACTTGCACAATCAGGGGCTGACTAAACACTTTTTGGCCCCACTGTAATAGTTTGGCTGTGTGCTGCTGGTTACAGTAGTGGCCTCATAGACACAATCTCCATATTATAGGCCAAGGTGAGTCTCTGTGATGAACACGGCACTTAACTGATTTATTTGACATTTCAGTGAAGGCACAGAAATGCAGGCATTTGTACCGTTTATTCTCCACTTAGTGAGCGTAGCCAGCGAGTGGCTACCAGTGATTTAAAATGTATTCACTCACATGCAAATTAACATATTTATAATGAGGAATATTTGAAGATTATTAAACCCAGTCTCTGGACAGACTCTGGGGAAAGTTCCAGCGACTGCATGGCAAGATCTGCTGACTGCAGGGAAAGGCCGCAAGCCAGGATCCTTTTGGGGGCGTGTCAGACCAATGGGTCAGTTTTGAGCTTGGGGAGTGTCTGGGGTGGTATCTCTCAAGCTAAAGCTAGGGTTGGTTCCCCTTGTTGACTGAGGCGGGGGAGTCCTGTGTGCCTGCATCTGTGTAACACATCAGCATCTCCAAGGGTGGTGTGTCTATATATAGGTCTACTGGACGCTCATCTGCTTTCCACTATGGAATTTGAGGAAAAACTCCGGCAACAGTGAGCTTCAGGGATTCTATAGGCTTTACTTAAAATACATCTTTAAAAAAAAAAAAGCATCATCTGTAAATTATGTTTTGCAATTAAAGTTTATGCACATCATATTTGAGGTGACATCAAAAAGTTCTCTGTCTGACCCAGAAAAGATCACAGAAGAAAGTCTGTTGCATTATTTTTCCATCTCGTCTCCTTTAACCTCAATGCATTTGGTCCACGATGTTCAGGCCTCCAGATAGCTGTGTTTCTGGGCGAGGCCAAGAATGTTTTGAAGCACCGTTGTATGTTGAGTCTACACTTATTCAGTGATTTTGATGTTTGTAATGATTCATTTTATTGGCCCAGGTCCTCAAAGTCCACTGACTGAAAGCCTTCCAGCCCTGTACGCCTCAGAACTGTTGGACCCCTCAGATGAACAGACTCTGCCTCGTCTGCTTGATGCTCTGGAAAAGAGGCGTCTCATCCGCCAGATGCAGCTTGAACAGTTCAACCAAACTGGTAAAGAACATCTTTTCTACTGTCTGCGAGTCTGCTACTTGGTCTTTCTCTTCTTCCTTACTCACATCTTACGTGGGCTCCATGTTTCAGGTCAACTGTCAGACTGCCCGGGTCCTGAACCTCGTCTCTGTGCTGTCCTACGATGCTTCTAGATTTTGTTGTTGCATTCATTTTGCTGACATTTAAATAGCTTTACTTGACTGATTCTTCTCATGCATCTTTTACGGCAGAGGTCTCAAAGGGATTCCAGATAGGGCCAAGAGGGGGCAGGTTTTCTTTACAGCCTCCCACTCCAGCAGCTGACCTCACTGAGTAACATCACTTTGAGCTGATGGAATCAGTTAATCAGTGATGTCACCTGCTGGAGATTACAAAGAAAGCCTGCCCCCTCTTGGCACTTTCTAGAGTCCCTTTGAGACCTCTGCTTTATGGGGTCAGTAAATCAGACGATGTTGAAGTTTAAGGTACTCGGAGCAGGTGGGAAACTGGAATCATGTCATTCCAACTGTATAGTAGTGAATTGATAAATTCTGAAAAGTATTTTTGATACCATAATAAGCAGCCATGTTCACAGTGAAGCTGTCTGTGTGAGAGGTTTTTCTTCCTCTTCAGACAGTTTTCAGCAGCGATGCATCTTGAAGCTAAGTGACAAAGTTCTGATGATGTGTTGTCTTCTTCTTCTGCAGCCGGTTTGGTGAAATCGCAGCTGAAGCAACTCGAAAGCCAGAACAGTTCTAAGGAAACCTTTTCAAATGATCTGCAAAGTCAGCTGAACGAAAAGGAGAAATTCATTATCAGCCAGAGGACGGAGATCGAACGATTAGAGAAAAAATCCCAAACTCTGGAGTATAAGGTGCCGTCTCGTGTTCATATTTCTGTCAACATCTGGTTTATGACTCTCTACATAATTACTGATCAAAAAATGGTTTATTTTACTTCATGAAGAGGCAGTTTCCATTTTTTCTCTCTTTAATAAGGGTGTCATGTGATCACCCAGATCTGTTTATTTCCCCCAAAACATAAAAACAAAATGATAAAACTGGTCCAACAGTTGTTGGAGGGGTGGAGCCATTTATTGGAGTCAATAAATAATTGGTGCTGGATCAAATGATACAAGGATAAAGTTGCTCCCAGATGCTACAGTGTATTCTATGTCCTGCATTCTGTATTGCACAATTCTCACTATCGATTTGTATTTAACTGTCTTATGGCGGGCAGCACGGTGGCTTAGTGGTTAGAAGGTCATGGGTTCAATTCCCGCCTGTGGCCTTTCTGTGTGGAGTTTGCATGTTTTCCCCGTGTTTTTGTGGGTTTCCTCCAGGTGCTCTGGTTTCCTCCCACATCCAAAGACATGCGGGTTAGGTTGATTGGAAACTTTAAATTGTCCGTAGGTGTGCGAGTGGGTGTGTATGTGTTTGTTTGTCTGTTTGTGGCCCTGCGACAGACTGGCATCCTGTCACTGCTTGGTCCACTGGCGTCCTGTCCTGGGTGTACCCCGCCTATTTTTCAAGGTCCGACAGACATCAGCTGGATCAAGGGCCCAGAACCACCTCTTCCTGGAGTGGGGCAGCCTTAGAATCAAAAGTCAGGAAGATTATTAAAGATCAGCTATTGGGATGAAAGCCCACCGATCAGGATCAAAGCTCTGACATTAAGAATCAAAGGTCAGCAATCAGAATCAAAGGTCAGCACAAAGGATCAAAGTTTAATATCACAATCTAAGATGCGTAATCACGATTAAGGCTGTGATGTGTGTGTGATCCACTGAGTGTACATCTTCATTGAAGATATCATTTTATAAGATTGTTGTTCAAACCCCTGTTGAAAACCAAAAGAAAAAAAATGCTTTTCTTCATGTCCAGATTGACATCTTACAGAAGACAACAGACATGTACGAGCAGAACAAACGCTCGATGCAGCAGGAACTAGACACGCGGGAAGAACGGCTGCAGAAGGAGCTGTCTGAGAGGAGGCGTGTGGAGCAGCACATGCAGGGCCTGGTCACTGACACCAGGCTCAAGTGGGAGAAGGAGTGTGTGCGTAAAGTCGCCTTCATGTTGGGTCGACGTTGGTGTTTACGGTGTTTCAGTGATTTGTTTTGTCTTCCCATTTGTGACCAGAGCAGGAGAGACGTGTGAACGCCAAACAGCTGGAGCTGCAGAACAGGTTGTGGGTGAAGGACGAGAAGTTGAATCAGCTCAAAGCCATCGTGGCAGAAAGCGGCAGCGGCTGCTCTGCCGAGCGCACAGAGAAGCCCGAGAGACCGGCAAGGGCAAGGGAGCGCAACGTCCCCCAGAAGAGGTCCGCCTCGCCCTCGCCACTTCCTGTGAGTCGTTTGTGTCCGGTGTGCATGTCCTCCCTCTGCTGCTACCGTGTGTTTGAATCATCACAAAAATCAGACTGCGCACAGCAGCATTTTTCACTAATATGTCAGTAACACTGTGGACACGCCCTAACCATCCTCACTGCTTGGTCCACTTCTCTCATCACTTTTCAGGACTCCTCCCACCACCTTCCAGCACGAATTAGGGCACTTCAGGACCCCGCCTTTTCCTCCTCCCCTTCACCTTATCCCTCAGTCGCTTCCTGCATCTCTAAATGGGAGCAGAGGCGCCCCGTAGGCTCGAGCAGTCAGGTTTCAACCCCTCGGTTCACGAGCCGGACTCCCATTCCGTGCCACAGGAGAGCCCAGCGCTGGGCCCCGGACCCTGAAGCCCCGCCTACAGCTCTAGCCTACGGCCTAGATCTAGAGTCGGGCACACGGGTTAGTGAAAGGTCGTAGTGCCGCTTTTCCAACCAGGGACCAAGCCGTGCCGTAACGTGCACAACTGTAACTCCTGATTTTCCACCAAACAGGAAAAATGTGACAACTGAAGGTTTTGGAATATTTGTATTCCAACTCAAGTAAAATGTGAAGTTTAAAAAGCAAAAAAGTGACAGAATAAAAGAGAGAAAACATTCGTAGGTGTTGTCTGATACTTGACAATACAAAGACAGTTGCTGATGATCACTCGGTAATAAAATTGTTAAAAACAACTGATTTTAAATATATGGATTAAACATTAGGCTACAGAAATGTAGTTCACCCGGGTTCGATTCCCCTGTCACGTGACCTCCTGTGTTCTTGGACAAGACGCTTCAGCTGCATTGTTCCAGTCCGTCTTTGTTGGGGAAGCAACCTGCATCGGCCTGGCGTCCCCTCCAGAGGGAGCTGTAGATATCTGGATTAGGCTACAGAATCCAACATGAGAACATTAATAACAAATAAAATACAATCACCTTGGTCACTGTAAATTGTAACTGTGTATAGGATAAAACAAATTAGAATTTAGAAACACGGGCATGGTGCAAAAGAATTCCATTCACGATCTCTTAAAATAGAGCAGAAGACGTTCAAAGAAATCAACCCAGACAGCTTCAGTTCAGACGGGAGGACATCCCAAGCAGAGGGAGCAGAAAAGCTAAAGGCTTTCTTTCCCGGTTCAGCGCAAACGTGGAAGCAAACATGTCATTCGAGTGCAGAGCAGTTGATTACAATGTTGTCAGCATAATGATGATAGAAGACGTTTGATAGGTTTGTACACAGATCAGTAGTATAGATTGTGAACAAAATAGGTCCTAAAACTGAGCCTTGAGGAGCACCTTTTGTGACCTCATAATCTAACATGGCACATTTATCAGTCAGATTTGTGGACTCTTGGACCAGGAAATTGGGCAGCTCACTAGGAGACATAACACCAGCAGCAGATCTCACAACCTTCCAGAACTTCCTGGGATCTTTTAAATTTTCAGTGATTTTTGGATAAAATTCAGGTTTAGCCTTTTTAATTAAGATGATGTGTTTGTTGTGGAGCTGATGAAAAGTGCCAGATCTTTACTGTGTTATCCAATCAGCCTCTGTTTTAGTTCTTCATGCCTTGGACCAGGCATGGTCCTTTCCTTTTAAAAGGTTTCCAATTTCAGTGGAAAATCAAGGATTGTGAATTTACATAATGAGCATGTTATTAATTAGCCTCAAGAATTTGTCATAGAAAAACTGCCAGGTCAACTCAGTATCAGCAGGGAGAGATAATCGGTTCCACTCAATAATAGACAGATCACACAAGAAAGCCTGTCCACAAAAATGTTTAAAATCTCTTAAATGCGTGCTTTGGTTTTGGGGAGTTTGCTATTCCTGACTACTGCAATCGCACAATGGTCACTCAAATCGTTCCCAAAATTCCCGACATCAGAATACTTTTGGGGGCACCTTGTTATTATTAAATCGAGGAGCGATGATCTCAAGGGATGTTTAATGTTGGACTGTCTATTAGCTGATTTAAATTCAGTGAGTCACAGATAGATTTTAGGTTGTTTGAATCTGAGAGCAACCAATCATGGTTTAGGTCTCCCACTAGCACTAGCTCACCAGAGTTTAACCCTAAGATACAATTACTTAAAGAACTTAGAGCCTCATAGCAGGTTGAGGGGGGCCTGTAACAGCCCATGACTGTGAGGTTAAAGTGTTGGGCTTGAGACCAGAGGATCCTCGGTTCAAATCCCAGCCTGACCGCAAATTCGCTAAGGGCCCTTGGGCAAGGTCCTTAATCCCCTAGTTGCCCCGGTGTGTAGTGAGTACTTTTTATGGCAGCACCCTCACATCGGGATGAATGTGAGGCATTATTGCAAAGCGCTTTGTCTGATGCAGATGGAAAAGCGCTATATAAATGCAGCCCATTTACCATTTACAAGAATATCAGGTTCCGTTGTTTGGACCCAGAGTCTACTCGGTTTTAGGAAGCAGGCTCCTGACATTTAAATGTAAGAGGCCAAAGCCTGATCTGGCTCCGGAACTATCAGGAGGGTTGATATTTTTCAGAGGGTGAGGGATCTGGATTAGGCTGAACATTGCCAGACAATAGAAAAAGGAGGATAAAAATTTCCTCTTTACATTAAAAATTGGGCCCTTATCGATACTGGAGATTTTGCTGGAGATGAGTGAGTTTTCTGTGTGTATGAAGCTGCCCTGAAAGACAGATTTACACATCAGAGAAAGAAGCTGCGCTCAGTTTAATCCGGGCAGATAGCTGGATGTGAACCACTTTATCAACAGCCGATAACGACCAGGTACAAGACCCTGAACTGGAGAAATCCAAAGACGGATTGGGGACGTGCCTCTGCACCCCACCACCATGACTCAACAGTACTGACCCACACAAAACACATGAGAATACAAGCATTAGATTCATTATTACTATTGTTCCTGCCTGCAAAATGTAAATCGAGGAAGAAGAAGGGGGGAAAAAATTAAGCAACACAAAGACATTTGGAGTGCAGCTAATGGCTGTTAGCCATGTTTTGGACTGTCCACAGTAACCAGCGGCGGACAGTGTCCCAACACCAATGGGCAGCAAAGACCAGAGGTCAATAGGTCAGCAGGGTCCAGCAGCTACAGTTAAACAGGCTTCAGCGGTAAGTGGGCCAGCAGGCCTCAACAGCTCTAACGGCAGCAGCTCCAGCTAGCAGGCTCTAGTGGCAACTGGGATAGCAGACGTCAGTGACGAGTGAGCCGGCGGAACTCTGGTAGCCAGCGTGCCGCTAGCAGGGCAACACGATGTCAGATCTCCTCTTACAGCGAAGGCCGCAGCAGTCAGCAACCACGGCAGTGGGGGTCTTTTCAGATAGCGGACCTTAGACACCAGCAGCCAAAGCTCCCAAAGGGTCCACAGACAGAAACCGAATGGTGCAGCAGGAACGACAGACAGCGGATGAGCTGGAAGCTTGCAGGCATGAGCCCAGAAGGATCCTTAACTAGCTACCTGTGGTTTGTAAAAAGATAAAAGGCTTTTAAAACAACCAGTAAAAATGTGCTGATAAATCGGTCTGGTCATAAAAAAACAAAACAAAAAACAGAATAATCCCCAGAGTTAAACCCCTAAAAACCAACTTAAAATAACCAAGAGTGCAAGTAAAACAAACGTGGACGTGTGCTTGCGGCTGTCTTTGGGGGGGTGGGGTGTCTTCCTTAAATGTGCAAAGTGTTCACGTTTTGGTCACATATTTTGCTTAATAGCAATTGGATAATTGGCAGGTTATTTATTTATTTATTTTTTACAAGGGATTTAGGCGCCTTAGATGTGCCTACAACCTCCACACAGAACATCACAGTGTGACGTGAAAATGAAACATTTCTGCAGCTCAAAGAAAAAATACACAATTTGACTGGAGCTCATCTTTACAAAAAAAAAAATTAGATGTGTAGTTGTGTGATCCAAACCTTCTGCATTCCTGGTTTTCCAGTTTCCTAGTGAAGATCAGGCACTGCCGGTCTCCTACAGCTGATCCCAGACCCCCGGCCCACGTTCAGGAATTTTCAGGATGTCTCATTGTCATGCCCACGATGCAAAATAGCCTCATGCTCGCAGGAGTGATGATCAGCACTTCTGTTCTTTTGTATTTAAAACAGGAAATATTTAATGCAGCTGTCAGAGTGGAAACATCACGGTTTTGGTTCTGCTACAAACCCAAGGAAAAGCGGCATTTATGGCTTTTAGAATGTTGAGTTTTAAGTGTTTAGTCTTTTCCAATGGTGTTGTGTAGTTTTAAAGCATCAAATGCATTTGTGTTGGTGTGAATAGAACCCCCCCCCCCCATAGTGCTGCTGTAGATGTGCTGCATTAATGTAATGCTGGTGTTTGCTTTGCTCAGATGGAATCTTAGTTCCAGTCCTGCATATGTAGCCTGCTGAGTCGTTCTGTAGTTCTGCTCACCTTTGGTTTCAGCTGTTCCATCTCTTTTCTACGTAGCACCACTTCCACACTAACCAACTCAGGCTTCATGGATCTGAAGTTATTTTTATGTCTTTAACATCTCTCTCTCTCTCTCTCTCTCTCTCTCTCTCTCTCTCTCTCTCTCTCTCTCTCTCTTTTATTTATATATATATAGATAGAGATAGAGATAGAGATTTTTTTTTTTCTTAATCTTCGGAATGGCGATAACCATTTGAAAGCACCAACAGTCACATCTCCAAGCTGTTGAGGTGTCATTCACACAGTGTAGTGGGACTTGAGCCCCACCCTGGGGGTGGACACATGGAATGTTCTGTGTCTTGGTCAATATGAGCAGCTGCCATTTTTCTCAAAGATTCTTTGAAGGGTTGATTCTGCAGCAGCAGTGCTCTTTGAAGTTCACAGTCCCTGAAGCAGCAAAATCCGTTATACAAAATCCATTACATACAGTCTTTATTACATGGAAAACCATACGAAAGTGTTGGGACTTTTGCTTTTGTCCGGTGAGTGCAAATATCCGGTTTATACAATGACTACACACACACACACACGCGCGCGTGTGTATATATCTTACACAGGTTGTTAGTGGCAAAATGATAGTTTCTTAACACACCAGCTGGTGTGACTCTCTAGGCATGATCAGTCGTGTGCTATGCTGTGCATCAACCCCTATTGATCCACAACCACCATGACAATTTTTTTTTTTTTCATTCCTGCATCCTGCTGATGCCAAGGTGAGAGTGTCCGATGCAGAGACTGCTCTGCGAAGCCTTTGCAGCCCACCTCAGTGGGTTCACAGTGGACTTTCACACATGCCCTCTACATGTCTCTACCAGGAGATATTTTGCCTTCTTACCCTCATGGACCTCCTCTGTCTTGTCTTCCTGGGGGACAGTGAGTCAGATGTTACATATACAAGACATCTCACTAGTCACACAGTTCACATCAGTTAATGGATCTGTTGACTATTACAATTCTAGCCTCTACAGTATCCTTGAGTCTCATGCACCAATCAAAACAGAACAGTTACATTTTCCAAGTCAGCCCCCTGGTACACCACAGAGCTCCGCAAAATGAAAACCGCTGGACGTGCCCTGGAGCGGAAATACACCTCCAGTGGCTTACAAGTATTCAAACAGGCCTACCGCAATCATCAAAAATCATTCACCAGAGCACTCGCCATAGCCAGGTCCCAATATTTCTCACTAAAAATCTCAAACAGCACTGGAAACTCCAAGCAGCTGTTTTCAGCAATAAATTCTCTGCTCAAATCTCCCACACACACACACACACACACACACACACACACACACACACACACACACACACACACACACACACACACACACACACACACACACACACACACACACACACACACACACACACACACACACACACAGCCCCATCTCCCTCTGACATCACTCTCTCAACTCCACTCAACAGTTTTTCTGTCTTTTCAGGCGTCACTCAGACAGAGGTGGAGAGGATCATAAAAAGCATGAGGCCATCCACCTGTTTGCTGGATCCTCTCCCCACAGCATTATTAAAATCTCACATTACAGCCATCAGTCCAGTAATCACAGCAATAATTAACCAGTCATTACACGTCGGTCAGGTTCCTCCAGCTCTCAAAACTGCTGTCATTCGCCCCCATCTGAAAAAGCCCTCACTCGACCCCGAAATCCTGGCCCACTACAGACCCATTTCAAACCTGCCGTTTCTTTCCAAAGTCCTGGAAAAAGTTGTAGCAGCCCATCTTCACATCCATAACGTGTATGAAAAATTTCAGTCCGGTTTCCGATCAGCTCACAGTACAGAGACAGCCCTGGTCCGCGTCATGAACGACTTGCTTATGACTGCGGACCAGGGCTCACCATCACTCCTCTTATTACTGGATTTATCATATGCTTTTGACACCGTGGACCACACCGTCTTACTCCATCGCCTCCAGTCTATAGTTGGACTTTCTGGGACCACACTCAACTGGTTCATGTCATACCTCACGAGCAGGACAGAGTTTGTGACCCTAGGACAGTCCAAATCATCACCTCATACAGTTAGTTGCGGAGTGCCTCAAGGGTCGGTCCTTGGGCCGACCCTTTTCACCATCTACATGCTCCCACTCGGTCAGATAATCAATAAACGCAAGGTTTCTTTTCATTGTTACGCAGACGACACACAGCTATATATAAAAATGGACCCCACTCCCACCACAGTTCTGCCATCTGCACTTCACTGTTGCCTGGAGGAGATAAGGGCATGGATGGCTGACAACTTTCTTCAACTAAACAGTAGCAAAACAGAAGCCATCCTTATTGGTACCCCTCACCAAACCCAGTCCTTCTCGAACCTAAACAGTATCTTGATCTTTGACCATAACATTTCCCTGTCCTCATCCGTTACAAACCTTGGTGTCAGATTTGATTCACATCTCACATTCGACTCTCACATCCGTCACCTCTGCAAGGTCTCTTTCCTCCACCTTAAAAATATCGCAAAACTTTGTTCTTGATCCTGTATATTGTTTGTTTTTAGTCTCTGCTCTGTAGCACTTTGAGATTCCATGGAATGTAAAG
Source organism: Thalassophryne amazonica (assembly GCF_902500255.1). Lineage (NCBI taxonomy): Eukaryota > Metazoa > Chordata > Actinopteri > Batrachoidiformes > Batrachoididae > Thalassophryne > Thalassophryne amazonica. The sequence continues at coordinate 3,719,982 of NC_047104.1, forward strand.
TGCGTTACAAATAAAATGTATTATTATTATTATTATTATTATTATTAGCTGTTGAACTAAATCTGGCCCGAGAGTCATCCTTGCAGGTTGATTGGAAACAAACCTGCTTCCATAGGTCAGTGTTCAGCTCCAGTTACAGGTTGTGGCTACTAGCGTAGTTGAAGCCCTTTTGTGCCCAGGTTGGAGCCAATGTTGGCTCTGTTGGATTCCATAAATAAGGCATCAGTGACTGCCTTCAGCACCTACAGATTTCATGGTGCTCCTTGTACACGCCTCCTCCCATGGTTTTTGAGGAGCAGCTCCAAGGAAACTCTGGCCAGGTCCAGTGGGCCTTCAGGGGTCTTTAGATCACAACAATGTAAAATGCATAGACTTGGAAGGACATCATACACTAAGTGGTTCAGAAACTTGACTTTAGATGGTTCTGAGTTAGTAGAAGCTCCCTGCTTGCACAGAACCGCTGTCTGACTACAGTGAACCTCTGCACGGCTCTCTGCATTGATCAGCTCGTCTCTGAACAAAGGATCTGATCACAGCTGGATGTCTGGCGCACATGGGGCCACCTCATTCTACTTTTATTAACTTTCAAGCTTTCATTGCCCAGACAAATAACGACTCTGATATGGAAGGCACATGGTAATGAGTCTAACCCTGACCCAAACTGATGATGATCGTGATGTTCAGTCGCACCAGAGATCACTGCACACACACAGTTATTTGGAAGCAAAACCTTGAATTTAGGATGCTGTGGTTGAACTTTTTGGACACACTTTCCCATTCAATTCAATGGGAAAGTGTGTCCAAACATTTGACTGGTAATGTATATATTTTGTCCGCTTTCATTGTGATGCGATATGAAAGGTGTTGGCGACCTTTGCTCTCATCTGATCTTAAACCATTTTTGCTTTACATTTCACATCCTGTCCATTCTGACCAAGCCCATTTCTGTATTAGATAACTGCTGCTCTGCATGTCAGCGCCCCCTTTCATCGTTTCCCACTAAAATCTTGCACTTTGAAAATATGTATTCCTGGAATTGTGTTTTGGACTTCTCCCAAATAAGATTCCTAAAATTACATTTCCAGCTCCCAAACAAGCAAAATATGCACTACACACTGGAGAAATGGCCGACACGATCAAAATGTATGGTTTCAGTTTTCCGTGACAGGAGTTTAAAAACAACAACAAAAAACTTAGGAGGTGCAGGTTTGTGCCACTCACATTTGTCAGACTCGATGTTTAACTTTGAAATCCTGACCTGCACTCACAAGGTCTCTGAACTCTGAACGCTCCCAGTCATTCAGGTCAGAGATATTTACACTGAACTAAAATATAAAGCCAACACTTTTGCTCCCATTTTTCATGTGCTGAACTCAAAAATCTAAAACATTTTCTATATACATAAAAGACCCGTTTCTCTCAAATATTTTTCACAAATCTGTCTAAATCTGTTAGTGAGCACTTTGCTGAGATGATCCATACCAGCTCACAATTATGGCATATCAAGATGCGGATTAGACAGCATGATTATTGCACGTGTGCCTTAGGCTAGCCACAATAAAAGGCCGCTCCGAAATGTGGACAGCTGCTGCAACAATTGGTTTGCAGAACCAAAGAATTTCTGCACAAACTGTCAGAAACCTTTTCTGGGAAGCTCATCTGCATGCTCGTTGTCCTCATCAGGGTCTCGACCTGTTTGTTGTCATAACCAATTTGAGTGGACAAATGCTCACATTCGATGGTGTCTGGCTGCTGATCAACTCTGTGAAGATAATCAAATCAATTTTATTAATATAGCGCCAAATCACAACAAACAGTTGCCCCAAGGCGCTTTATATTGTAAGGCAAAAGCCGTACAATAATTACAGAAAAACCCCAACGGTCAAAACGACCCCCTGTGAGCAAGCACTTGGCAACAGTGGGAAGGAAAAACTCCCTTTTAACAGGAAAAAACCTCCAGCAGAACCAGGCTCAGGGAGGGGCAGTCTTCTGCTGGGACTGGTTGGGGCTGAGGGAGAGAACCAGGAAAAAGACATGCTGTGGAAGAGAGCAGAGATCAGTCACTAATAATTAAATGCAGAGTGGTGCATACAGAGCAAAAAGAGGTGAATAATGTGTTGCACTGTGTGAGGCAAATGGTGGTCACACTAGATACCCCCCCCCCCCCCCATAAAGCAAAGCTGAACATTTCAGAGTGGCCTTTTATTGTGGCCAGCCTAAGGCACACCTGTGCAATAATCATGCTGTTTAATCAGCATCTTTAATCAGCATCCCATCCCACCTGTGAGGTGGGATGGGATGCTGTTACCCTTTTTTTGCCACTAGTTTATTGATTTAGCGTCACGTTCCCGCAGCGCAAAATAAAATGAGACTTTATACAAAATACCCTGATTGACTCTGTGGTCCTTAGTGTTTAATTTAGGACAAGTCACTTACCTGTGGGTTCTGAACTTGTACATGTAAGTGTTAGAAATGTAGCCAGGAAGAGTTTGTGTCCTTTGTACAAGGAGATGTGCACAGCTCAGACAGATCAGCTGCTCTCCTGGAGGATCACAGTTGATCTGTTTACTGACAACGTGCAGCTGTTTGTTTTTCATCAACTGGAATCCATTGAAAAGAAATGGAAAACATGTCTGAACTATTTCTACAGAGAAGACCATATTTTTTATTACTATTTTTTTTAATTGGACCATGTAGTAACAAATATGGCTCGAGTTGTTGTGTCACAGTTTAACACCTGAACATTCAAAGCAGGTCAAGTGAACAGTGTTCTGAAGAGCCAAGTAGGTGCAGGTTTTTCTTCCAGATGATCCCCTGCTGAGATCACTGGGTGGAAGAAAAACCTGTAGCCTTTCAGCTTTCCATGACATGTGGTTGGCCAGCCATGAATTGGGACATTGTTCATCCAACTGCAGCTGAATGTTTTGTAGTTAATGTAAAGCGTAAAGGGAAAAGTCCAATCCTGCATGTCTTCCAGCAGTACATGCATTTTCATTAACAAAACTAACGCAGTCTCTACTCACTCCCAACAATCCTGAAATGATTCCTGCTGTTGTCCCATTTGAATAACGGTTTTTCTTTCTGACGCTGGGATCTTTAGACAGCTCCACCCCTTCATCCACCTCACAGGCGCTCACATTCTGCAGGTGGGGAGAAATGGGTAGACCACAAACCTCCTTCTAATTTGGACCTAGACACTGTCATGCAGCCAATCATACCCAATGCAGTCAAGGTGTCCACCCCCAGCGAGAAAGCTTTGTCTAAATGCAGCAAGTATGTGCTTAGGCACCAAGAGCTCGCATCTGATGGGGAGATTGAGACCAAACTGATCAAGGTAAAGATGACACCATGACTTCACCTCAAACCATTCAGCTCTTTACAATCTTGCATGAATTCTTGCATTAATGATTTTATTTGCATCATGATTGTTGGTGGTGGTATTTTTTTTTTTTTGTTTTATGTGTTACGCTCTTCTTCTTTGGACATTTGTTTCTTTTCTGTCCTCAGGGAAACGTTTTCAGAACCAGAGGAGGTGGTCAAGCCGTGCAGTTTACAGACATTGAGACTCTCAAACAGGAGTGTCCAAATGCACCAAGGTATCTACCCCAAATACCACCAAAAAAAAAAACATATTATCTGATGCTTCTCCAACAAAGGGGCTGTTTCTTAACTTGTGGGTGGAACTTTTTTAGGAGACTGGTGAGGGAAGCTATCAAGACATCAGGACAGTTCCAGGCTTGCTTGTGATTCTGTTGTATCACCAGTTCTACAGCTTCATGGGGGGGGGGGAGGGGGGGTGCAGAAAAGGGTTATCATACAGGAAGGCAAGAATAAGATGTCAGCTTCAGCCTCCCATGTGACTTTGTGAAACTGTATCTGAAGTTCTAGATTCTTCTCTGTTCCACTCCGCTATGACGCTGTGTCACTGCTGTACTGTCTGTCCCTCATTTTTCAACCACAAATCAGACAAGAAAACATGTTTCATACATTTACTTTGACTTTTATTTCATCGCAGACAGTAATGAATAAAGGATACAGTAGTGTTCAGAATAATAGTAGTGCTATGTGACTAAAAAGATTAATCCAGGTTTTGAGTATATTTCTTATTGTTACATGGGAAACAAGGTACCAGTAGATTCTCACAAATCCAACAAGACCAAGCGTTCATGATATGCACACTCTTTAGGCTATGAAATTGGGCTATTAGTAAAAAAAAGTAGAAAAGGGGTGTTCACAATAATAGTAGCATCTGCTGTTGACGCTACAAACTCAAAACTATTATGTTCAAACAGCTTTTTTATCAATCCTGTGAATCACTAAACTAGTATTTAGTTGTATAACCACAGTTTTTCATGATTTCTTCACATCTGTGAGGCATTAATTTTGTTGGTTTGGAACCAAGATTTTGCTGGTTTACTAGTGTGCTTGGGGTCATTGTCTTGTTGAAACACCCATTTCAAGGGCATGACCTCTTCAGCATAAGGCAACATGACCTCTTCAAGTATTTTGACATATCCAAACTGATCCATGATACCTGGTATGTGATATATAGGCCCAACACCATAGTAGGAGAAACATGCCCATATCATGATGCTTGCACCACCATGCTTCACTGTCTTCACTGTGAACTGTGGCTTGAATTCAGAGTTTGGGGGTCGTCTCACAAACTGTCTGCGGCCCTTGGACCCAAAAAGAACAATTTTACTCTCATCAATCCACAAAATATTCCTCCATTTCTCTTTAGGCCAGTTGATGTGTTCTTTGGCAAATTGTAACCTCTTCTGCACATGTCTTTTATTTAACAGAGGGACTTTGCGGGGGATTCTTGCAAATAAATTAGCTTCACACAGGCGTCTTCTAACTGTCACAGTACTTACAGGTAACTCCAGACTGTCTTTGATCATCCTGGAGCTGATCAGTGGGTGAGCCTTTGCCATTCTGGTTATTCTTCTATCCATTTTGATGGTTGTTTTCCGTTTTCTTCCATGCGTCTCTGGTTTTTTTGTCCATTTTAAAGCATTGGAGATCATTGTAGATGAACAGCCTATAATTTTTTGCACCTGCGTATACGTTTTCCCCTCTCCAATTAACTTTTTAATCAAACTACGCTGTTCTTCTGAACAATGTCTTGAACGTCCCATTTTCCTCAGGCTTTCAAAGAGAAAAGCATGTTCAACAGGTGCTGGCTTCATCCTTAAATAGGGGACACCTGATTCACACCTGTTTGTTCCACAAAATTGACAAACTCACTGACTGAATGCCACACTACTATTATTGCGAACACCCCCTTTTCTACTTTTTTTTTTACTAATAGCCCAATTTCATAGCCTTAAGAGTGTGCATATCATGAATGCTTGGTCTTGTTGGATTTGTGAGAATCTACTGAATCTACTGGTACCTTGTTTCCCATGTAACAATAAGAAATATACTCAAAACCTGGATTAATCTTTTTAGTCACATAGCACTACTATTATTCTGAACACTACTGTATTTTGTTTGGTCACCTTCATTTAGTTGAATATTCATCCATCCCTGCGCCACATTCCAGAATGAGTTGTGTTGCTCAAACATTTCCTACTTTGTGATGTTGTCATTCTTTCTCACATCACGTAAGATGTTTGTTGTTGTTGAGGACAACAAGCAATGAGGCATTTCAGGTGTTATTTTGTCAATCTTTGGCTTTTGGACTTGTTGCTGATAACAATCTGGATGATCCCTTTCAACTTTGGTCCATGTCTTCACAAAAACAAACACACAAAAACACAGGATCTGGAATACTGATTATCTTGAACACAGTGCATATTTTCACGGTTTGGGTGAACCCAGATGCCTCTGAGTCCAGAGAACTTGATGTCAATATCAGGCTTCTTTTTTGCACCACAAAGTAAATCTGTCAATGTAACGCTGTATTGCAGCACTTGACAAAGGTTTACCAAAGTAATGCTTTGCCTGTTTGGTTATATCAGCTATTGATGAGTGACTGTTCTTGATGGAGGGCTGTCTGAGGGATTGGAGATCACAAACATTTATCTTAGGTTTTTTTTTTTTTTTTTGTCCTTGCACTGAAATTCCTCCAGATTCCATGACACGTTTAATGATGTCACACACTGTAGTGGGAGAAATATACAAATCCCTTCCAAGCTTTCATTGATTGAGGAGCATCGTTTTAAAACACTTCAATCATTTTCTCAAGCATTTGCTGACAAGCTGGAGATCTTCTGTCCATTGTTGCTCCTCAAACACTCATGCTTTTGTGGAAACTACTTGTGTACCAAATTGTGATTAAAGCTGTCTGTTTAAAATCACATTGTATAATTTTTTTACATCATTACTAGACCCAAGTTGCCCCCCGACCCAACTTTAGTTTTTGGGGTTTTTTTGGGTTAAAGGGATTCATTTCATTCACAGCACCTAACTGTCTCAACCCTACATACGGAAAGTCAACACTCAAACAAAACTATATCCTAATAACATAGACTTTGAGAAAACATTATCAGATAATTGTGGTTGATTCTCATTATATTCATTGTGCATCTCACTGGAAAAAGCTGAAAAAGATCTGTTTTTGTTTCAGTCGCAAGAGGCGATCTGGGTCTGGAGAAAATCCGGCTCAGGTGGATGATGCAGAAAATACAGTAAGTTACCATAGAAACACTTTTCGCAGCTTTTGTTGAAGCAGTTTGTTGCATTAAAATAGCACAAATACCAAATAATATCCGTTATTATGTGACTGCGACACTATGCGCGCTCTGATTGGCTGATTGCTGGTTGGATATTTTCCCATTTCGGACCGGTTTCCGTGACAGTCGGTCTGCAACACATATTTTTGCTACAAACCAGGAAGCTAAAAACACAATCAGAAAAACCAAGTCGGACATGAATAAATACCTAAACAGCATCAGAAAAAAACACACAGATTGAAAGTTTACCAGCTAACGAGCGGAACATCTGTGAGCAAGTTCTTCATGGAGGTGAAGAAAGTGAACGAGCTCAACACCGTCAGCAGCTTATTCAGGCGATCCTGTAAGTTTGCGTGTCTACATCTACAATGGCTGTATAATAAACAAATGATTAGCCTCGTGTGCTCGGTCTCTACAGGGTATTAGACCTCGGTGTTTTTCACACGGACCGATTGTCAGTGAGGTCCGTGTGAAAAACACTTCGGTCTGCTATTTCCCTGTACGGGCTTCACACTCTGTTAATAATCCTTTCATATTTTTCTATTAATATCTTGGCTCATGCTGTTGGTTGGGCTGCCACAAACTATTATTTTGATAATCGACTCGTCACCGATTATTTTTCTGATTAGTCGACTAATCGCATCGTACGTGAATTGCGGCTTATTGCACCAGTGTGCAGCTGTTGTTTTTGAATGTTGCTATTGTTTATTATATCATTTAATGAATGATTTATTTTACTATGTGTTATTGTTGGCAATGTTGATTTAATACATTCATGCCAATAAAGCAAATTGAAATTGAGAGAGAGTGAGAGACCTTGACTTTGACCTTCTCAAAGGTTGTATCATGTTTCTTTTCCGATGTTGTGGTGAAGTGAGTTTGGTCTCATGTCAGTCACCAACATGTTGAAGTTTGCTTGCTGAAGTGTGCATGTTGTTGTCTTGGTAACAAAGTCGTCCATTCAAGAGAAACGTATATGTTTAGCTCATAGCATCATAAAATATTAGCGTTATCACATTTCCTATTCAAACATGACATCACTCTTATAACGTTCCAGTAAACACATAGCATATTGTGTGCTAAGACATCATTAATGTTAACGTTTACAGCTATCAAGTAGCTCACTTTTGATGTTAATGTTAGCAACTAACTAGCCAATGACGACTGTCCCTTTTCATCAGAATCAGTCACAATGTGTTTCCGTCTCAGATGCTGCTGCATCACCGTTGTGCTGCCGTTTAAGGCAAGTTCTGCCTTGCAGATTTTGCATTGCCCATTTTTCTCTTTGATTTGGTTAAAATGCTCCCAAACGTTTGAGCTCCATTGCCAGCTAGCCATGGTATTGTTTGGGCATAACTTTGACCCCGACTATCACTGCTGCACCTGTGTGTCAAAGACAGGGAGGCAGCGGAAGATACAGCAGCAGCTTTGAGAGAAAAACAAAGCTTAAAAAAATAAACGATGACGTCGATTATTAAGTTAGTCGCCAATGATTTTGATAGTTGACTAGTCACTAATTGTGACTAGTCAACTAATCTTGGCAGCCCTAGTTGTTGGCTTAACATTATTTGTTTTTTCAATAAATGAAAAAGCTTAATATTTTGTGTAGTAGGACTACACACAATTAACACATCAATCCTTTTACTCAACAGGATCCATTGACGAACCGTTTAGCCAACAGGTATCAAAAGTAAGTAAGAACGAGGCATAAGTGATGTCCATCAGTATTATAACACTGACACATTTGCTTCTTATTTTAGCTACAACATCATATTTAGTTGAAAGCAAATCATTAATATGAGCTTAAAGTGCAGACTTTAGTTTTGAAGTACAGTTGGCTGCTGGATCAATAATGTCCAGCTGTGTTTTATTGTCTCGTTGGTTCATAAATAAGCAGATATGAAGTTTGGAGATGATTTCAAGAAGAGAATTACACAGAGGTCAAACTTTAAAAATGCTCCAATCACGTTGAAAACTATATCACATTACTTGTCTGATCATAACAATTCCAAAAAAGTATAGTTTGGACAATCTATGATTGAATGTTCTGAAGTTATGGAGTAAAAACAGCAAAAATAGTGAGAAAAGGTCAGTTTCAGTTTGTACAGGGGTCAAAAGTTAAAGTTGTTCCAATATCAGTAAACAATTATGCAAATTATTGGTTAAAATGAAAGGATTAATAAATGGAATAGTTTTGACTGTGTTGAATGTTTGGTCTCCAAAGTAAAGGTCAAACAAGGTTGACGTCCATTGGATTCTATGACATGTGACATATGTTACCCTGTAACGTGCAGTGGTGGGCACACTTCCGATAATCCGATAACAGATAATTATCGAAGATAATGTTTTCATTATCGGATTATCTTTTTAGATTACTTTAAAAACCATTATCAGGCCAATTATCTTCCGATTAATTTTTGTCCGGTAACTTTTAGACCGATAAACAAAGCTGAACAGCCACAAGCATTTTTAAAATTTAAAATCAGTTCAGCACCTACCTGTTAAAAGTTTTGTAACAGATGGACAGTTATACCCTCTGCTAACAGAAGAGAGCTGCTTCTATGAAAAGCGTCTCTATCCTCTTCAGACAAAGGCGAAATGGCCAAAAAAAAAAAAAATCCTTTCCTTTAACACCATACCGATATGCCGGCAATATCACCTAAGTCATCCAGAGGCATACATTTTTAACCTATGGTTCAAATTTTAACCAGACTAATTTTGGACAAGTTATTTAAAATTACTCTCATGTCTGAAGTTTTACAAAGTGAAAATATCAGATATATGTTTTAGTTTTAAAGTAATGTGCTACTTTTTAAGGTTTTGTGAGCACATGCTGTGCCCAGCAGTGCATTATGGGTAGGATGATGTAATCTCAGTACGATCACGACAGGACAATTGCATTTCAGACACTCTGTTCAGGCTCCACGGACAACAGCATTAAACTCTAGTGCCTAAAACTCTCATGAATGTATTGTCTGGGTTTATAGACGTTATTGTATTTGCGTTTGTTAAATTCCACGCATTTTAAATGTAGCAGACAGGGATTATCTGGAATTTTGTTTTCAAGGCCTCTACTGCCATCTCCTGGCCAGTAGTGTTCATGGCAGTATTCGCCCTAAGTACTAAGCGTCTGAGCACCAAATCAACTTTTTGGCTTTGCAAATGGCTTTTTTTTTTTTTTTACAAATGAAGTTTCAAAACAAAACAAAACAACAGCAAAAAAATAAAAAAAATAAAATAACATTACAAGACAGCTCTGCGGTGTTTGCACAGGCACAGTGCGAGCGGTTTGATGCTTGTAGCTCTTCAGCAGCAGGATACCCTCACGACGGCCGACCAGAATAATATCAGGTTTGATTTTCATTGGACCATACGATCGGCGATCAGGAGGTGGTCCTGAGATGTTAAACGCAGCTTATCCATGTACACTACACGATGCAGGACGCGCGATTAACCTGAAACTCAGTCCAAAAAATTCCTGCATGAAAAATCATCTCGCACAGTGTTTTACAACATCATAAAATGTGCGCACATTCTCTCCACATGCAAAACATTTTGCTATGACACTTCCAGGGCTCCGTAAAAATGCCTGTTTTTACAAATAAAAAGTGGAATATTTTACAAAAGCACATTTATCTGTAAACACCAACACACGACAGACGTCACATTAACGTGTTGGTTTACATAATGAACGACTGAACCAATCAGTGTTTAGCAGAGGCACTTTTACCCAGAATCCTTTGCGATCTGTCTGTGTTTGTTACAGAACCTCAGAATTAGTGCATTATTCAACATTAAAAGATATATGATATATTTTAACTTTGTACAAATGACAGAATTGACATTAATGGAGTTATTCTATCGGTATTAATGTTATTTATAAATCAAAACCATAAGTCAGCATGACTTTATTTTTCAAGACCTCCGCCTGACTGGAGCGTTGTGATTGATAGAGAGTTGGCTTTCTGGCTGCTCTGAGTGCCTCTGTGCTGGGAGCTCTGTAGTAAACAAGTGCTTCCAGCAGGTGGCCTCTGGACCAGAGGGTCCTCAGTTACAGTTCATCTTTGACCTTGGTCTGACTTACAGGGAGAAGTGATGTCACGATCATTGGTTCAAATCCCTGTTAGACTGAGAAATTGCCAAGGGTTCTTGGACAATGTCCTTCATCCCCAAGTTGGTGTAAGTGAGAGAGAGAGGCTGCACTTTGTGTTCATATTCCTGGTTTACTGTGGAGCTGAATAATGCTGGTGACTTCGTCACTCTGTCAGCAGGCAGGAAACTATGGAGCTGCTTTTTTCATTGGACTTATTGTGGTTATTACTCCATGTTGACTCTTTTGTTTTCCAGACGCAGGAAGCCGTAACCTGCAGACGAGTTCTTTGCAGCAGTCACAAGTTGCCAAGAAAACCTATGCATTTATTTTCCTGAGCATCAGACTTTTTATATACTGTATGCATTCTATTGAAATTTAGAAGAGCATTTATCATGTCAAATTTATATCAATCGATCCTTCTAACATTGTAATTAGTTTCCTAAATTGGTTACTTTCCCACAGATGTATTACTTCTGAAAGCATTCAATGAACACATGAGAGAAATCCAAGAACATTAGCAGTTTATACATTTGCTTTTTTTTTTTTTTTTTTTACTGCTTGATATTTGCATTGATTATACTTTTTTCCCTTTGTTGGTTTGTTTTTGCAGATTGCAAATAAAAATAGTTTGTTGAAAAGATTTACTAAAATGAGCATAAGAAGTTTAAGTATTGCGCGGTTGAGTGTGTTTTGTGTAAACGGCGTGGTGATCTGTATTTATTCAGGCCGTGCTGAGGAACATGTGGCATTAAACACAGTCAGATACAGGTTTGTCTTCACGAGTCTTTAATCCACTGCTGGGGACGGATCAGTTTCCATATCAGAAGCTGCAGGCGGTTTGATAGCGGTGTCGATGGGGACGTGACCCCCCGGTTCTGTGACCGTGGTCTTGCTGTGTGTCTCAGCAGCGTGTATACGTGAACAGGACGTGTGTGCTGTGTGGGAGCTGATCACAGACTTTTAGAGCTACACGTGTGCAGTATGTTGATCTGGATCAGACTTGTGTTTGATGCCCAGTTTTTGAAGAACTTTTCTGCCTGTTGTAGATCTATTGAACTTGACCAGGATGTAACATTTTCACCAATTTGCAGACAAGTTCTCACAACATTCCCTTAAATCTCCTCTATTGCCCCCCCCCCCCCCCCCCCCCCCCCCCCCCCCCCATCTTGGAAAATCCATCCATCCGTCCATTTTCTTCCGCTTTATCCGGAGTCGGGTCACGGGGGCAGAAGCTCAAGCAAAGCCGCCCAGACCTCCCGATCCACACTCTGTTCATTATTGAAGTACAGTCCTGTGGTGCTAAATACTTTTTAAAATGATTTGATTCATATTTTCTCCAGATGTAACATCAAGAATCTGTCCTTTGATCCATCCCATTTTCTGTTTCATGAAAATGATAGTTTTTAGAACGTCAGACATGTTGGACAGTGTGTCTCATGGCCATGTTCTCGGTCTGTTTGATAACTTCATGTCTCCTCTGGGACACCATGATGTATACTGTTCCTTTGCTTGCCACGCTACACAGACAAAACACAGTTTTACTTTTACACATACTGTTTCAGATAATACCACGTGAGCAGTCACTGCATATCAATGTCAAATGCACCATTTTTCAACCAATCACATAACTTTACTGATCCACGCTGAGGGCAACGGCCCGCCCATCTGAGAGTGGAGTCGAGGGCTTGCAAGCTGCCCGCACACTCTGTTCAGTGAAGGCATCATCTTTGAATACAGCGTCTAAAATTGAAGTCTGTTTCCTGTCAGTCTTCTGAGTTCTCTCCCCACATTAAACTACCGGGGAAATTTTTGAAACCCCCTACAAACCCAAACCATAATTTGTCAAAACCAGCTTTTCTTGATAACAAATCAACATTATGACCTCCTTAATATGGAAATGTTTATAAAGATGTACTAACTCTCACAGTGTAATAGCTAAAAATACAAGTCTTTTACATTTTACAATAAACACATTACATTACAATAAAGACTTTTACATTTCCCAAACAAATTAATGCTCATCTATTATTATTCATTCATTCTATCTTTGATTTTTCTGCTGCTTATTCAAGTCCAGGTCACAGTGGCAGCTCCCCCCACACTTCCCTATCTTAGCCAAGTCCTCTAACTGATCCTGGGGATGCTACGGTGGTCCCAAACCAGCGCTGTCATATTGTCTCTGCAGTGTATCCTTGGTCTTCCCTGGATCCTTCCAGCAGTTGGAGTCCCAGGAAGACCTCCACCAGGTGGCATCCTCACCACATGTTCAAACCACCTAAGCTGGCTCCTTTTCATGTGAAGGAGCAGCGGCTTCATTTAGTTTCCCTCCTGAAAGTTCAATTTTCTCCCTGTCTGTGAGTGTAAGTCCAGATACCCGACAGAGGAATCTCATTTCCACCACTTGTATCCAACCTTGTTCTTTTGGTCCCTACCCAGGCGGACCTGTTCTTATGCCGTTTCCAATCCCACAAAACACTGGTTGGACATACACCCACGTCTCCCTCTCATATCCATGGTGGGCTTGTCCACTGTTCCACAACTGGGATGGAACCAGCACTGCTGCTCCTGACTCTGAGGACCCTTTAGAGGTTTTTTGGAGTGGAGGGTATGTGGGGCAGTTGATGCATTCTGGGGAATATGTTGGTGTTCACCTGGAGGAGCTGGCGGCTGCGGCTGTGGAGAGGAACATTTTGTCTGTCTTATTTAACCTGCTGACACCTTCTTCTGGCTCTGGATTAATGTTAGGAAACCAGTATGATCCTTCTGCCTGTTTTTGGTTGGAGGCAATTCATTGATCTGTCAGTGCATCAGTCCACAGACGGGTTACATGTTTGCATACAAGACATCACATAGGACACATAATCCAGTGTTTACTGGAATTAACAGTCAAGTGGTGATTGTTTGCAGTGTGACCAGCAGGTGGCAGGAAAGCTCTTTGGATGTACATTTTTCACTCCATGTTCTTCAGATTCTCTGAGGCTTGTTTTCTGTCTTGGTTGGAAAGTAATGAACACACTCAGTGTTCAGTGGGTGTAGGACCAAACCCCCCGGGGACAAAACCCGCTCAAAGATATATAAGACAAGATACTCTTAGTGGAGAAAAAACAAACAGACAGCAGCATTATTTTCATGTAGCTTTATTAAAATATAACAGCACCTCATACAATATTTCATAAAAAAGGCCGGACCTCGATCTGGTTTATGGATGGAACATAAACAGTTGCAAATACAATGATCCTGTTCACTGATGAAGCATCGTCATAAATGAGGAATATCCATGGAACTCCATATAACTGTTTGGCATTTGACAGTTAAGAACCCCCTTCAACATGTTTCACCTATTATTTTAAGGAACACAACATGCCAAAACTCTGCTGAGTAAAACTTCATATGAACCAGGGGGGTTTGTCCTAGAATGCACTTTTACTAGGGCATTTTGTCCGTACCCCGTGTTCAGCAGAATTCTACAGTTTGTTGTGTGGGCCGCCGAAGAGGAGGTACTGCTGGCCCACCACCACCAGGGGGCGCCCTGTCTGGAGTGCGGGCTCCAGGCACCAGAGGGCGCTGTCGCCTCACAGGAGCAGCCAGGGTGACAGCTGTCACCCATCACCTGAGACGAGACAGCTGATATCAATCAACAGGGAGGTATATCAGCAGGACGGCATCTCCACCTCATTGCCGAGATATCGCTTTACCAAGGAGGTAACGTATCCAGCCGATTATATCAACCTTAATTACCTTTTGCCTTTATACAGAGAGAGAGAAGAGCAGCAGGAAACAGTATTTGGATAAGTACTCACACTCCTGCACTTTAGTGTTTTCCTGACAAGAGGTGGAGGTGGTGTTCCACCCTGTGTGTTGCTGGGTGCAGCCGCACCCACACCTGAATGTTTCTGTTCCTTGCCAGCAGTACCGGATCCGAGGAGCGGAGGCAGTGGCCACCTGGGGTTCGGGACTTGGCGGCTCCAGTATCCCCGGGGTTCGGTGGCAGAGGAAATCGGGTGGTTCCGGTTCGACTCGGACAGACGTCTCCTATCGTCGAGCCTGCCCACACGACACCTTTGGAATTCGGTTACTGCTGTATTTGTAATCTGTTGTGTTTGTTGTGTGAATTCACAACAGTAAAACTTTGTGATTTGACTTTCTCCATTGTCCGTTCATTTGCGCCCCCTGTTGTGGGTCCGTGTTCCTACACTTTCCCAACAGGATATCTCGGCCAACGTCATGGATCCCGAGGGGCGTCAACCGGCTGTTGAACGGCCAATGGAAGAACAGGACGCGCAGGCGTCCGCAGGAGGGGCAATCGGTGAGTTGCAGCGGATCCTCTCCGCTTTCATGACTCGGTTAGATTTGATGACCGAGCAGAACGTCCTCCTGAACCGCAGGGTGGAGGCTCTCGCCGCGCAGGTGGAAGCGCGCCCCCCCGGGCGCCGCTGCGGCTCTCCCTCCCGTAGACCCTGTGCATAACATTGACGTTCCACTGGTCGTTCAACGACCCCTCCCACCTTCCCCGGAAGCATACATAAGCCCCCCAGAGCCGTACGGAGGCTGTGTGGAGACGTGCGCGGATTTCCTTATGCAGTGTTCGCTCGTCTTCGCACAGCGTCCAGTTATGTACGCGACTGATGCTAGCAAGGTAGCTTATGTAATAAACCTGCTTCGCGGCGAGGCACGCGCTTGGGCTACAGCGCTCTGGGAGCAAAAGTCACGGCTCCTTCAGACATATGATGGGTTTGTGAGGGAGTTCAGAACCGTGTTCGATCACCCCAATAGAGGAGAAACCGCTTCAACTGTGCTACTGTCGATGAGACAGGGGCGTCGGCGCGCAGCTGCCTATGCAGTCGACTTCCGCATCGCGGCTGCGAGGTCCGGCTGGAATAGCACTGCCGTCCGCGCCGCCTTTGTAAACGGACTGTCATTGGTTCTTAAGGAGCACCTGGTGGCTAAGGACGAACCGCGGGATTTAGACGGGCTCATCGATCTTGTCATACGATTAGACAACCGGTTAGAAGAACGTCGGCGGGAACGAGACGAAGGGCGTGGCCGGGCACGCGCCGTCCCTCTCCCTTCCGGATCCGACCGCGCTCCGCCTTCCCCACGCTCCACGGCCCCTGCGCTCCGTGGGTCTACAGCTCCCCCTGCTGACGAAGCTAAAGACACGAGTAGGGCAACATTTAGGGCACCAGATGCACAGAGGAGGCAGGCCCACGGAGCTTGTTTTGTTTGTGGCTCGACAGAGCACCACGTAAGAGACTGCCCCGAGCGGTCAAACTCCAAACGCCCGCCCCTAGAGACAGGGCTAGGGGTGGGCCGAGACATTCACGTGGGACACACCCACATTGCCACACGACTCCCAGTCACGATCCTTTATGAGGACTCAACCCTGAAGGCCCCAGCACTGGTGGACACGGGCTCTGAGGGGAATCTGTTGGATAGCAGATGGGCTAGGGAGATAGGGCTCCCTCTGGTGGCGCTTACCTCGTCTGTACAGGTTCGGGCACTAGATGGCTCCCTACTCCCTCCGATCACGCATAAGACACCACCTGTAACTCTGGTGGTGTCAGGGAATCACCGGGAGGTGATCGAGTTTTTTGTGACTCAGGCCACCTCCCGTGTGGTTTTAGGATTTCCTTGGATGTTGAAGCACAATCCCCGGATTGATTGGCCGTCCGAGGTAGTGGTTCAGTGGAGCGAGACCTGCCATCGGGTGTGTCTAGGTTCCTCGGTTCCTCCCGGCTCCCGAGCTAAGGAGGAGGTCAGAGTCCCACCCAATCTGGGGGCGGTGTCGGTGGAGTACCATGACCTTGTCGACGTGTTCAGCAAGGATCTGGCGCTTACCCTTCCCCCCCACCGTCCTTATGATTATGCCATTGATTTGGTTCCGGGCAGTGAGTTCCCGTCCAGCAGGCTGTACAACCTCTCACGGCCTGAGCGCGAATCAATGGAGACCTACATCCGGGACTCGTTAGCTGCCGGGTTGATCTGGAATTCCACCTCCCCGATGGGTGCAGGTTTCTTTTTTGTGGGTAAAAAAGATGGCGGTCTTCGCCCATGCATTGATTATAGGGGGCTGAACGAAATCACGGTTCGCAATCGATACCCGTTGCCCCTGTTGGATTCAGTGTTCACGCCCCTGCATGGAGCCCAAATATTCACTAAGCTCGATCTTAGAAATGCATACCACCTGGTTCGGATCCGGAAGGGAGACGAGTGGAAGACGGCATTTAACACCCCCTTAGGGCACTTTGAGTACCTGGTCATGCCGTTCGGTCTCACAAACGCTCCCGCGACTTTCCAAGCGTTGGTTAACGATGTCTTGCGGGATTTCCTGCACCGGTTTGTCTTCGTATATCTAGACGATATACTCATCTTTTCTCCGGATCCTGAGACCCATGTCCAGCATGTACGTCAAGTCCTGCAGCGGTTGTTGGAGAACCGGCTGTTTGTGAAGGGCGAGAAGTGTGAGTTCCACCGCACATCTTTGTCCTTCTTGGGGTTCATTATCTCCTCCAACTCCGTCGCTCCTGATCCGGCCAAGGTTGCGGCGGTGAGAGACTGGCCCCAACCCACAAGCCGTAGGAAGTTGCAACAGTTCCTAGGCTTTGCTAATTTCTACAGGAGGTTCATTAAGGGCTACAGTCAGGTAGTTAGCCCCCTGACAGCCCTGACCTCACCAAAAGTCCCCTTCACCTGGTCGGATCGTTGCGATGCCGCGTTCAAGGAGTTGAAACGGCGCTTCTCGTCTGCACCTGTTCTGGTGCAGCCCGATCCTAGTCATCAGTTAGTGGTTGAAGTGGACGCCTCGGACTCAGGGATAGGAGCCGTGCTGTCCCAGAGCGGGAAGACCGATAAGGTCCTTCACCCGTGTGCCTATTTTTCCCGCAGGTTGACCCCAGCCGAACGGAACTATGACGTCGGCAATCGAGAGCTCCTTGCGGTGAAAGAGGCTCTTGAGGAGTGGAGACATCTGTTGGAGGGAACGTCCGTGCCGTTCACGGTTTTCACTGACCACCGGAACCTGGAGTATATCAGGACCGCCAAGCGGCTGAATCCCAGGCAAGCCCGCTGGTCACTGTTCTTCGGCCGTTTTGACTTCCGGATCACCTACCGTCCCGGGACCAAAAATCAAAGATCGGATGCCTTGTCCCGGGTACATGAAGATGAGGTCAAAACGGAGTCGTCGGATCCCCCGGATCCCATCATCCCGGAGTCCCCTATCGTGGCCGCCCTCACCTGGGACGTGGAGAAGACCGTCCGGGAGGCCCTGACACGAGACCCGGACCCCGGAACCGGACCGAAGAACAAACTCTACGTCCCACCAGAAGCTAGGGCTGCAGTCCTGGACTTCTGTCACGGTTCTAAGCTCTCCTGTCATCCTGGGGTGCGAAGAACCGTGGCAGTCGTCCGGCAGCGCTTCTGGTGGGCGTCCCTGGAGGCCGACGTCCGGGGTTACATCCAGGCCTGTACCACCTGCGCCAGGGGCAAGGCCGACCACCGCAAGACATCGGGATTGCTACAGCCGCTGCCCGTGCCTCATCGCCCCTGGTCTCACATCGGCCTGGATTTTGTCACGGGCCTCCCGCCGTCCCAGGGAAACACCGTCATCCTCACGATAGTGGACCGATTCTCCAAGGCGGCCCACTTCGTGGCCCTCCCGAAGCTACCAACGGCCCAGGAGACAGCGGACCTCCTGGTCCACCACGTCGTCCGTCTGCATGGGATACCATCAGACATCGTCTCCGATCGCGGTCCTCAGTTCTCCTCGCACGTCTGGAGGAGCTTCTGCCGGGAACTGGGGGCCACGGTCAGTCTCTCGTCCGGGTATCACCCCCAGACCAACGGGCAAGCAGAACGGGCCAACCAAGAGATGGAGCAGACCCTACGTTGTGTGACAGCCGCGCACCCGACGGCCTGGAGTACCCACCTGGCCTGGATCGAGTACGCCCACAACAGTCAGGTATCATCAGCCACCGGCCTCTCCCCTTTTGAGGTGTGTTTGGGGTATCAGCCCCCGTTGTTTCCGGTGGTTGAGGGAGAGGTCGGTGTGCCCTCGGTCCAGGCCCACCTACGGAAGTGCCGTCGGGTGTGGCGTGCCGCCCGTTCTGCTTTGTTGAAGGCCCGGACAAGGGCGAAGAACCATGCAGACCGGCGGCGGACCCCGGCTCCTACGTATCGTCCTGGGCAGGAAGTGTGGTTGTCCACCAAGGACATTCCCCTACAAGTGGACTCCCCAAAACTGCAGGAACGATACATTGGTCCGTTTAAAATTCTCAAGGTCATCAATCCCGCCGCAGTGAGGCTTCAGCTCCCGGCCTCACTGCGGATTCATCCAGTGTTCCATGTTTCCAGGATAAAACCTCATCACACCTCACCCCTCTGCACTCCGGGTCCGGCACCACCTCCTGCCCGGATCATCGACGGCGAGCCGGCTTGGACTGTACGCCGGCTCCTGGACGTCCGACGGATGGGCCGGGGTTTGCAGTATCTGGTGGACTGGGAAGGGTACGGCCCCGAAGAGCGCTCCTGGGTGAAGAGGAGCTTCATCCTGGATCCGGCCCTCCTGGCCGACTTCTACCGTCGCCACCCGGACAAGCCTGGTCGTGCGCCAGGAGGCGCCCGTTGAGGGGGGGGTCCTGTTGTGTGGGCCGCCGAAGAGGAGGTACTGCTGGCCCACCACCACCAGAGGGCGCCCTGTCTGGAGTGCGGGCTCCAGGCACCAGAGGGCGCTGTCGCCTCACAGGAGCAGCCAGGGTGACAGCTGTCACCCATCACCTGAGACGAGACAGCTGATATCAATCAACAGGGAGGTATATCAGCAGGACGGCATCTCCACCTCATTGCCGAGATATCGCTTTACCAAGGAGGTAACGTATCCAGCCGATTATATCAACCTTAATTACCTTTTGCCTTTATACAGAGAGAGAGAAGAGCAGCAGGAAACAGTATTTGGATAAGTACTCACACTCCTGCACTTTAGTGTTTTCCTGACAAGAGGTGGAGGTGGTGTTCCACCCTGTGTGTTGCTGGGTGCAGCCGCACCCACACCTGACTGTTTCTGTTCCTTGCCAGCAGTACCGGATCCGACGAGCGGAGGCAGTGGC
Organism: Thalassophryne amazonica; assembly: GCF_902500255.1. NCBI lineage: Eukaryota > Metazoa > Chordata > Actinopteri > Batrachoidiformes > Batrachoididae > Thalassophryne > Thalassophryne amazonica. The sequence goes on from NC_047104.1 coordinate 3,739,856, forward strand.
CACCTGGGGTTCGGGACTTGGCGGCTCCAGTATCCCCGGGGTTCGGTGGCAGAGGAAATCGGGTGGTTCCGGTTCGACTCGGACAGACGTCTCCTATCGTCAAGCCTGCCCACACGACACCTTTGGAATTCGGTTACTGCTGTATTTGTAATCTGTTGTGTTTGTTGTGTGAGTTCATAACAGTAAAACTTTGTGATTTGACTTTCTCCATTGTCCGTTCATTTGCGCCCCCTGTTGTGGGTCCGTGTTCCTACACTTTCCCAACACAGTTATTAAGCGAGAACAAAAAAAAAAACATTACGTCCCTTTTTTTTGGGGGGGGGGGGGGGTGTACACATGACCATTTAGGGTTAGTAACAGTCAATCGTCACTAATTGTTTCCTCATTGATTTCCACTGACTAATATTCCATGATTAACTCACCTGGTTACATGGATAGTAATAATCCAACTGACCTCATTCTGAATAATTCCATATTCAGATTATAGTGTTTACGTGAGTCGTTTGGAGAACAGAGTCCGTTCACGTTATGTCGTCTGTGGGTCATGTGTTGCAAAATGCTCTTAAAGCTCCAGTAGGACGTCACAGTCTGATCAAACACGTCGATTCGGATCAGAGTACTTCACATGTCTTCATCAGATTATGACCGTATTCTGGTTATGGTAATCAGAAAATGCTGTTTGCACGTCTTATTCAGAACTAATCAGATTAAAATCAGAACATTAATGTCCATGTACACACAGCTCATGTTTTATTCCACTGAGCCTTCAGCTGTGCACCAAAATCTGAACGACCAGAAGAAAACTACTCGGTACTAATCTGTTGTAGTTGACTATGTAGTTGGCTAGTCGTCCCAACCCTAGTTAGGTACAGATAACATATTAACACACCCACACCCCCCAAACTCCTGCTGTAGAATATTGATTTTGGCCTTGGAATTTGGCATTATTGATAACTTCAAAGGAAACACATTGATAGGGCAAAATATCATCCAGGACATTAAAGTTAGTGTGCGGTTTTGACTGTTTCGTGTACGTTTTAATACCAAAAGTCATTTGAACCATGACCCATCACTGTATTGAAGCCAAGCTACAGGTGTTCACCTCCGTGTTGGTGGATTTGGTCTAGGTGGTCTTCTCCTGCATTAGCAGAGCTGGAAACATGTTTTACGGCAGCCCATGCTACAGACAAAACCAAACCCACATCTCATCACTGTAGACATTTTCTTTTTTTAAACATTACGTTATTGCTTCATGCAACAAGAAGTAAAATTAATTTACTAAGCGTGTTTTACATTCGCCAAGGACGTAATAAAATCATCAGCGTTTATTTATCTGTCTGTTAGAAGGATTACTACTGCACAGATTTTGGAAGACTCCACTGAGTTTTGGAGGTGATCTGGACACAGATTGGCAGATGTCACAAAATTCTAGTTGCTCTTGTTTACAATGCAAACAACGTATTTTTCAAAAAAGTGGGTCTTCAGATCAGGAAGCAAGAGAGCTGGAGGCTGTGCAGAGGTGGAAGATCAGGAAGGACAAACAGCTGCTGGAGGAGGACGGAGGGTCAGCAGCTGAATAACACCGGGGGAGTCTGGAGAGGCCTAAAAACCATTTCTGGTCACAGGGAGCTCGACACCCAGGCTGCGGGGCAATGACCTGAACTTTCCTTCAACAGTCTTGCTCCCCCACACAGGTGCTGCTCCTCCTCCCTATAGTCCCACCATTCCACCCCCACCTTCCAGCACCCCCCCCCCCCCCCCCGTCCCTCTCAGTAACCCAGCTGAGGAATGAGCTCAGGAAGATCAATGTAAAGAATGCAGCTGCTCCTGATGGCATCAGTTCAAATCCTGTGTGGGATTTGAGGAGCACCTCTTCAACATGAGCCTGAAACGTGGAAGAGTGCCTCAGCCGTGAAACACCTCCTGCGGGGTACCAGTTCAGAAGAAAAGGTCACCACACCCAGAGGACTTCAGCAGCTTCAGGCTGGTGGTACTGACATCGCACCTGATGAAGATCCTGGAGAGGATGATCCTTGGACATCTCCTCCCCCTGGTGAAACCATCGATGGATCCACTTCAGCTTGAGTACCAGCCTGGCGTCAGAGGGAATGATGCTGTCATCTACTACCAACATTGAGCTCTCTCTCACCTGGAAAAGCCTGGGAGCTCTGTGAGAATCATGTTTTTGGATTTATCCAGTGTTTTCAATACCATAAAGCCACTGCTTCTGAGGGACAAGCTGGAAATCACAGGTGTGGAGCCCCACCTCTCATCCTGGATCTTCTATCTCACAAAACGAGCACAGTACGTGAAGGCTAAGGACTGTATCTCTGACATGGTCATTTGCAGCATGGGGACCCCACAAGGAGCCCTCTTGGCTCCCTTTTGCTTCACAGTCTACACTGGTGACAGAGTACGGGGGTGACCCAGGACTTTGTGGACTGGTGTCAGCGGAACTGCCTCCACATCAGTGCAGTGAAAATCAAAGAGCTGGTGGTGGACTTCCACAGGCACAGGCGCTCTCCACCGACACCGGTGAAGATCCAGGGAACAGATATGGAGATAGTGGACTGGTCAAACAACACGACTGCTCTTTATAAGAAAGACCAGAGCAGACTCTACCTGCTGAGGGCATTCCAGTCCTTTGGACTGCAGGGGGCGCTCCTGAGGACCTTCTTTGACTCTGTGGTGGCATCAGCCATTTTCTACAGAATGGTCTGCTGCAGCGGCAGGATCGTAGCTGCACAGAGGAGGAAACTTGACAAAGTGATGAGGAAGGCCAGCTCTGTCCTGGGAAGTCCCCTGGACTCGTTCAGGAGGTGGGAGAGAGAAGGATGATGGCTAATGCCTCCCACTTCCACTGCACTGGAAAGCTCCTTCAGCGACAGGCTGCTCCAATGAAGCAGCGACACTGCAGGTTCTTCCTTCTGCTGTGAGACTCCACAACCAGCATGTTCCCACTTGACTGCTCAGACCATCAAAGCAACAATTTACTGTCTCGTGTGCAATAATACTTGATCGTTCATGTTCAGTATTCCCAAACATCCATTTGAACTTAGCTTTTTCTGCTTGTAAACGGTGTATTTACTGCATATATCCTTGTTATTCCTGCACAGTACTTGCCTTCTGTGTTTTTGGTACTTTTTCTCTTACTTATTACTTAACACACTTTGCTCAATTATTCTTTAACGTTCCCTTTGCTGCTGTAACATCGCAAATTTCCACCTCATGGAACTAATAAAGGGATTATCTTAGCGAGCAGAAGCTAATGGGTTAGTTAATGTTATCGTACGAGGCACAAAGAAAAAAAATGAGAGTAATCTGAGCAGACAGAAATGTCAAACCATTTACCTTAATAAATGTCTTATTTTAGTCTCGTTGTCGTCCAGCTGTCCCACAGAATGTCCACGAGTCAAGTGCCGAGTAGTATGAACTTATTTGTTCAAGAACATGTGAAGGTTATTTCTTCAGTTTGAAAGCACAGTTTATTTATTCAGTGTTTTCGGGCTGTGATCAGGAATTTGGTAGATGTGTTCATGCAGCATTTAGACAAGTGTGTGAATCCCATCATATGTGCTGTTCATGACACCAGCTTAAAATACAGGTCCACAGTCACGGCCCCCTGGTTACAGATGTTACATAGGAACGTCACTGTATACGTTTGTAACTGCTCAGATATGGACCTATGTACATATCGTGTATCTATGTACTCTTGAGTCTAAAGTCATTATCATTAATATTACTATTATTGTTATTATATTAATTTCACTTGTTCTCTAAAACCCAGCACATCTTGCTCATTCACACCTTGATATCCAGTTTCATGACGCACTGCCCCATCCATCCAAGTCACTTTGAATTATGAGTCACAGGACCAGCCAAACAAGTTTATATATATATATATATATATATAATGGGGAGAAATGGGTGGCTCTTTCATCTGTCCTGTGGTGAAGTTCCCGGTAAGCCTCTGTTAGGTCCTCCTCTACTCGGACCACGCCCGTGTCAACAGCATATTTTCCGCATACATTGTGGTTTTGTGCCATACCCAGTTGTTGGTATGCCAGCCTTCTTGAAGTTGTTGTGCAGCACATCCTTGTACCTCAGTCTCTGCCCTCCTTTTTCGCGACCCTGCAGAGTTGCTTGTGCAGCACATCCTTTGGCAGGTGTCCATCCTTCATCCAGATCACACAGTCTGTCCAACCCAGTCTTCACCCAGGACAGTTTAAGATGATGAAGGTATGTTGGCCCTGGAGAGAACTTCTGTGTTTGGTACCTTGTCCTGCCAGGTTGTTGCTGGAGTTTATCTACATATTTAAGGTGTTGTTGATGGGGACAGAAAGGCATGACATGCGTATTAGATGGTGAGCACTACTGCCTGATATACTTTAAATTTGGTGGTAAGTCAGTTGCCATTTTGAGACCAGAGACAACCTTTGAGTTTACCAAAGCCAAAGGCTTTCCTGATCCTGGCCTCAAATGTCCAAGTGGAGGCTCCCATCTGATGACATGATACTGCCAAAGTAACAAAAGCTGGTTACTGGGTTAAGCCTGGTCTCTGTTGACTGAGGATTCTCTGTAGATTTGGTTGGTGCAGGAAGTCATTGAAAGCATGTGTTTTATTCGTAATCAACACCAATCACAAGGCCAGACATTCCGACTCCTCTCTTAGCTTCTCAGGTGCTGTACTTAGAACATCCTTTGATTCCTCAAAATTCAACTGACTTATGACTTTAAAAGCACTTTAACTTTTACCAAACACCCAGTTCATGAAAGCAGTGAACTGCATGGAAGCCAGAACACATCCCTGATGAATGCCAGCATTCGGTGTGAAGAAGTCAAAGACTCTGGCCCAGCTTACCCTGGACAGTAGTAGTATTATTGATAATGTAGATGTGTCTGTTGTAATCGGGCCTTATGATGGTTAAAACTGTAAGTCAAATGGCTGCTGATAAGGTGGTCCGTTCCCCGTGTTGGTTAACCTTTAACATACATTTTTCTGAATCTGTGGCAAATTGTTGGACCACAGTACAGGACCGATCCTCAATCCAGACCCTGTTTCAGGAACTTGACTGCAGCAGGTCTGAGCCGTGTTTGGAAGTTGAATGTGGGAAAGTGTCAATCTGACGTTTTTGTCTGCACACTTGCCTGTTAAAATATTGACCCTTCCCGTCCTCACCTGTTTAACTAGTCAGCGTTTAAGCAGTGCTCCAGCAAATATCACGTGACTGTTGTTTTACTAGAGGGCTTCTTTCATGCAAACATTCACTAATGGCTCCTTAAACACAGCTCCTCTTATCCACTGTCAAGCCGGTGTTTGCTTTCGTACACAGTATTAACTCGCTCCCTTTTTGTCTCCTGCTGAGTGTTAAAGTGAGAGATAATGAATGTTTGAGGCTTTTTTTTTAACTACATGGTTTTTTTTTTGTATGTGAAGTTACAGTTTTTGTTGAAACTTACGTGTTTGTTTCTTTACTGTTATATTTTGCAGTGGGGTTGAATGTGACATTTATTGAATAATTTTGTTGAACCTTTGCCATCCATCAGTTTGCTGCGTGTTTTGGTTCTAACTTACTAGTTTCATGACGAGAACCCAAGGATCCTCCTGAGAGATCCAGTACCAAGATGTAAGGCCAATACAGGCCCCAAGAGCCATTTGTGCTGCTGCTTGTCTCTGGATTGTGTAGCACCAAGAGGATGATGGTCTGTGACTCCTCCTGGACGGGTCTGACGCAGGTTCTTTCACCAGCCAAGGCTGGTGCCCCATTTGCAACTGGGAGGTTCGGTGTCAAAATCCAACTCCTCATCAACGTCATGACACCTGGGCAGCGGATCAAGTAGGGCATAACGAGATGACTAACAGGACTCTAGTGAAACAAGAAGTCTTCAACGGCGGACCTGGTGGAGGTGGTGATGGTTTGTAACCCAACAGCTGTGAAGGTGGATGAAGGCTACAGCAGGTCCTCAGACCCTGCTTGTCTGGGATTTTCCAGCCAGGATTGGACCAGGCTAAGGGTCTGTTAAGGGCTGTGAGTTTGTTGGAGTGCAACAGCATACCAGCGTTAAATGAGCCCACACACAGGAAACTAAGAAACTGTGTCCATCAAGACTGGGCCTCATCTCCGTGTCCACCATCCTGTCCGGGAATCGACCAAGAAACCATCTTCCATTTAGTAATCATCTTGGGTCATTGATAGCGTTCAAGTCCTATAGTCCTGAAGTAAGACTAGAAGCACCAGGCTTTGAAGACATGGACGTTTTATCCGCTTGGAAAGATGGTGGTCACCACTGTCCAGTGTCACTGCATCAGCACATCCCAAGTCTCTCGACCTCATTGACTGAGCTCTGAGACATGAATGCCGCTGTGGAAGCTTATGAATTTTACCACAAACAGACACTGTTGGTGTCCAAGATGGTCCAGGAATTCATTGAAAGCCTGGATCCCAGTCTTGATTCAGGATGGTCACACAGCTTGCACTCTTTGCTCCATAGCTATAAATCAGGTGTTGGGCATTGAGAGCTGAGACACTGCAGGTTTTCTTTGCAACCAGTCACCTCAGCAGGTGCGTTTGCTGATGAACTTCTCACCTGAACATAAACACCTGATCATCAATGAAATCACCTGCTGAGGTGTAGAAAGGGGAACTAGCTGTGGTGCCTCCTCGAGTCAATAAACCGTGTTTGAGCAGCCGTCTATGTGCGCTCGAAGGAACCGGTGCCTCTGAAGTGGTGCCGGTGTCCCGGTTTCTTGCCTCTTAATTTGCGTCCTGTCAGTGTCCATTAGTCTCACACTGTCCTGTGTCCACAGTTTGACTGCATTTATGGTTCTTAAATAAATGGTAAGCTGTCGGCCACTCGGTGAGCGTGCACATTGACAAATGATGTGGAAGTTGTCTCCACGACGTCTTGACTGGGAGCTACACTAAACAGGAACTTTGTGGTTCCTGTAGCAGGTGTCGTGGTTGCAGCTGTGCAGTACTTTTACGTACTGTGACAGTAATGAGTATTTAAATCAAATAGCAGCTACACGGCTCGTTGTGGTGGAATGATTGTGATTATTGTGATCTTTAACATCTTGAAGTCGCTGTCTGAATTGGACAAGTGCAGAATGGTAGTTTTAATTATTTATTTTTTATTTTGGGTTTTCAGTCACAAAATGTCAAAGTGCTCTTCAACAAATTAAAATTCAAACACCAATTAACAGCATAAACCAAATTACGAGATCAATCCATTCACCTGTTAACGGGCAACACAACATGAACGTTTTGAGATTTTCCTAAACAAAATGAATTGTTGGACCTCCTAATGGCTGCTGGTGAACTGTTCCACAGAGTATCTGCACCATATGCAGATTCTGAATGAGCTGTAAGTTTGAAACTTATTGTCTTTGCGTCACGATGTCCAAGCTTATCGGGAGCAGGAATTCGGTGATGGTGAGACGAAGCCTCGACACTCCGATTTGTCCTCTCAGCCAACTGCCTCAACAAAAGCTTCATTATTTGAAGCTTCACTGACATCTGCTGGTCAAACAATGTATAACATGCTCAGTGTGTTTTGTGATGTGAAAAACAAAAGCAATGCTATCGTCATTGTCAGCGGGATGTATATAGATAGAGGTCGAGTCCATCGATTGCAGATGGAGGGGGTTGTAAGGGGTTTTTTTTCTGCTTTTTTTTTTTCTTCCTCAAATTCACAGAGAATCTGATTTAGATTAAAGATATTCGTGGACACGGTGCCACTTGATCGTGATTGTAGGACCAGTCCTTAATTCTTGAGGACAGTAATGGCTGATCTCACAGCCTGTTGTGGTTTAGAACCTTTGTGTTGGTGACATGTGTAGGTTCTCTCGTGTCTTGCTTCCACAGTTGGAGGCGGGGCTTGTGTGCTTTAATAAACCGTAACGTCGTCCACAGGATGTGGCTGCTGCTGAGCCTGTTTACGGGCTTTGCCCGTTCATCTCACTAAAAGCCTCTCACACCCTGTTTATACACACACACACACACGTGTGCACGGGCCTCGTGTCAATCCCAGCTGCGCCAAAATGCACTTGCCCATGTAAAAGCTATTACTGCTTAAGCGTGGACAGTTATTCAGCACAGAAAATCTGAATTTTTGAAATATTATTTGTACAGTAGTACAAATGTTGCAAAACACTTTAAAAGAAAGTGTTTTGCAGCACTTTTTAAAAAGTTGTGACTATAGTGAGGTGTAAGGAGCTGAGATTTAATTCAAAGTACAAGCCTAATAAATGATTATATGTCTGTTTACACTTTTCATATTCTGTCGTATTTTTGGTTTTAGCATCAAAACCAAATCATTGTTTTATTTTTGGATTTTTTAAAGGTAGAATTCAACAGGGCACATTTATTTCCATTTTAAAAACATTTTTTGCACATAATACAACCAGAACTCCTTCATCGCGAATTACTGTCTGAATAATGAACTTCAGGCCGGTTCCCCTGTGTGCTTGTGTTCGGAGGCCGTGGTGCACCTCGTCGTCGATTTGGCACAAACTCATTCCAGCTGTATCCCAGAATCCTCTGGAGAGACCTGGTACCAAAGACCTCTAGACGACGGCTTCAGTAACTGGCTCATGTCTACGTCTCACCGCCGTACAGCAGGACGGGAAGCGCTGCGACCCTGAAGATTAGGACCTTCATTGTCTTACCAGCATCACCAAACACCTGTGCTCAGCAGCCTCACCTCTCCATAAAGGCTTCAGGTGTCTCTGAACCTCAAAGGTCCACGTCAGAGTCGCCGCTGACTACTTTCACCACAGACATGTGCTCTTCTTTGTCCAGGAAGTCCAAACCTGGACCTCAGCATGGCTCTGGGACACTCGCACAGTCTGACGCCGACAGAACATTAAAACATTTTACAGTTTTCCCGCATTCACTCATTAAAAATAATCACGAGAAAAGAACTGATGAGTCAAAAAGCTGAGCATCAACTGAAAATCTGCTGGTTCTCAGCGTCACGTCTCCAGGGTGTGATGGGTTCGTTGCTCAGGAGGCTCATTCTCTCAGGTCCCTGCAGTGTCAGCTGCTGCCTGTAGAGGTCAGTGTGGTCACAGATGCTACATACTGTCTCTGTTCCAAACTCTGAGATCTGATGTGTTCAAAGCCCGTTTCACTGCATTATTTTACTGATAATATGACGTACTGGTTTTTAGATACTGTATTTTATAGAGTAGGTCACTTTTTTTTTTCTTTTTACTAGTTTATGGGGTCCTTCTATAGTTAGGACAGTCCCAAGAATTAAAGCACTAAACAAAATAAATTCTTATAATAAAGGAAAGAACTCCAATAATTAAAAGGTACATGATGATGCACAAAAATCTCAAAGATTTGATAACACAGAAATAATACTCCGGAAAATATAGTTACACAATCAGTGAATTACACACATAAAAATACATCTGAAATGTTTATTGTTGTTTTTTTTTTTCTTCAATGTATTTTGTCCGATTTCGATGTAAATCTGTTCATTGGTGAAGCTGCACATCTTGACTGCATTTTTGTTTTTCTGCTTTAGGATTTTTAGGTTTGACTTTATTTGCAGAAGGTCGAGGTGCTTTTTCTGCTCAGAGTGACTTTTTTTTATTACCAAACTTATTCTTGGCGTCTGCACCCAGAAAGCGGTTTCTCTCTCATTACGTTATATCATAGATGAATCTCCGGCTCGGCTCGAGTCCCCCCCCTCTGGAAGTGAATATAAATGACATCATTACGTAATATTCAGTATGTTGCTGCAGCACACATAGCCCCCCCCCCCCCCCCCCCCAGCCTGTATGGCCTGGACGTTTTGCTCGCCTCTTCTTTTTCGTGGAGAATATTAAAGAGTTATTAAATTAATCTGTGCTCACTGACGCATGTTATTGCAGTGCAGAGATTTGTGCGGCGAGTGAAGCCGTTCGGCGGCACCCTGAGCAGATTTATTAAGGGGATCACCAAATAGACCTGATAACCTGTTTTACTTTGCATAAGTGAAGGTTTTTCCTGAAATTCGCTTATGCTGCTCCATTCACCGCCTTTTTTATTATACGGGGTTCGTTCTTTGCTGCTTCTTTCATTGTCACTGTCTCCTTGATAATATTATTATGAGATGATTTTAAAAACATCCACAAAACACACCAGGATTCTGAAAGTGCATCTTATACTTTAATATTGTTCACAGTAAAGGTGTTTATTTTATCTGAACTGACGTCGGTGTGTCAAAGTTCTTCAACAGACAGAATTTGCAGATTTAGCAGATGTTGATTTGATTCTGACTTTATTGTAATTGAACTCGTTTAATCAGATTTGAGAACATCTTCCACTTTTTGACTACTGGCCCCGGCGTACGTCCGCAATGTGAACTACAGCTGCTGAAATTTCTACATTTTGGTGCACTTTCGTGCATTCTAAGGCTGAAACTAATGAACACTCAGACTGCACAAAATTGCCTTTATTTTGCAACTTTTTTTTTGCATTTCAGTTTTTGTTTGAACATGTTTATCTTTGAACTTACTTTGTTCATAACTTATTTACACATTATTCATTGCTGAGCATGTCAATAACACTTGTACAGAATAACATTAAAAGAGTTAAACTGTTACTACAACACCTGGCAATAATTATGGAATCACCGGCCTCGGAGGATGTTCATTCAGTTGTTTAATTTTGTAGAAAAAAAGCAGATCACAGACATGACACAAAACTAAAGTCATTTCAAATGGCAACTTTCTGGCTTTAAGAAACACTATAAGAAATCAGGAAAAAAAATTGTGGCAGTCAGTAACGGTTACTTTTTTAGACCAAGCAGAGGGAAAAAATATGGAATCGCTCAATTCTGAGGAAAAAATTATGGAATCACCCTGTAAATTTTCATCCCCAAAACTAACACCTGCATCAAATTAGATATGCTTGTTAGTCTGCATCTAAAAAGGAGTGAACACACCTTGGAGAGCTGTTGCACCAAGTGGACTGACATGAATCATGGCTCCAACACGAGAGATGTCAATTGAAACAAAGGAGAGGATTATCAAACTCTTAAAAGAGAGTAAATCATCACGCAATGTTGCAAAAGATGTTGGTTATTCACAGTCAGCTGTGTCTAAACTGGACCAAATACAAACAACATGGGAAGGTTGTTAAAGGCAAACATACTGGTAGACCAAGGAAGACATCAAAGCGTCAAGACAGATAACTTAAAGCAATATGTCTCAAAAATGCACAACAAAACAAATGAGGAACAAATGGGAGGAAACTGGAGTCAACGTCTGTGACCGAACTGTAAGAAACCGCCTAAAGGAAATGGGATTTCCACGGTGCATTACTGCCACCAAGTGTTGGGTTTGGAGCATTAATGGATTCTCACTCACTCACTCACGTTCAGCCGTGTATCTGGTACTGGCCGAGTCGCAGGATTCCTGGATTCTGACGGATGTATTAATAAGGAATTGTGGAAATGAGAGAGGGAGACAAAAAAAGTGGAAGAAATTACACTGAACTATATTCTCTTGACTAACCCGTTCGTTACATTTGTTTGACCTGAAATTTCATTTCCTCAGCGAAGCGTGTACAAGACAAAACAAACATGATGGACTCACTGAAGTTTGATGACACAGAGCTGTGAAGAAATTTGACTTTGCTGCCAGAAAAAAAATGGTAAAATAAATTGAATTTTGCAAATATTTGCAGTGGCCCAACAGTGGGCCAAATCTGCATAGTTCCTATGTGTGTGGGAGGCGAATCTACACATCAACTATGACCCGTTAGACTGTTAGACTCATTTTATTGTCATTCAGTAAAAAACAAAATATCGATGCACTGCATGAATAAATAAAAGCACAGAATAGAAGGCCAAGGTGTGTGATGGAGCTATTGATAACTGTCTGTGTGTCTGTACACAGCACATAATACATAAAGGACATGTTAAGTGTCTAAGTGAAGTTGCAAAGTGAAGCGATGTTTTCGTGACAGTATCCTCCCCCCCGGACAGCTGTCACATAGTTCCCAGCTGTCTGTGTGCACAGAACACAGCATAATTATTCACCAGCAACATACCACAGATGAAACAGTTATTAAGTCTGAAATAGGTTGTTTTTCCAGCACGTGAACACGCTCAGTTATGTGGTCCAGTTTGTAACAAGGCACAGGGCGCACAGCTACGAGCGTGTGGACTCCACATCCTGAAAGGGGTCAAAGCAAGGAAAAGAAGGTCACGTCTGGTTTTCAGGAAATCTTTAATGGTAGTGAGAGTGGTGGATGCACAGAACAGCCTGCCAGAGGACGTACCAGAGGACACCGACAGCACAGAGTGGAGTCGGTTTTTAGTGTAGATTAAACACTGGAGACATGATGATAATAAATATAATATAGACGGCATTAGATAAATCAGTAACATATGCTGCTGTTTGAGTCCTGAGTTGTCTTTCATTTATATTGGATCTGGATGAAGTGGCACCTTGTACTTCTGTCCAGTAATTACGTCCGCCAAGGATGTAATGAAATCACCAGTGTTTATTTATTTGTCTGTCTTTTAGATTATGTCAAAACTACTGCACAGATTTTGATAAAATTTTCACCAAAGGTAGATACTAGACCAAGGAAGACTCCATTAAATTTTGGAGGTGATCTGGATCCAGATTTCACTTTATATTTTATTTATTTGTCTGTCTGTCTGTTAGCAGGATTACATCAAAACTACTGCACAGATTTTGACAAACGTTTGCCCACAGATAGATATCAGGCCGTGGGAGGTGATCCAGTAAATGATGGAGGTGATCCAGATCCAGCTTGGTGGACGTCGAAAATCTGTAATTGCTCTTGTTTACCTTAAGTGGCTGATTTAATTTAACCTTTTGCCTTCGTAAATCACCTGCAAAACTCTAAACACACAAAGCCTCGGTTTGCTCGCACAATTCACTTGTTTTTGGGATCTCAGTAAATTGGAGCTCACATTTTCTATTCTGGGAAGGATTTTATTCTGCATCATTCCATCTGGTAGAAAGGTCCCTGTGGGGCTGCTGACACAATTATCACTGTAGCGGGGGGGGGGGACACCTGAGACTGGTGCTGAAGTAACTCATAGGAAAGGAGCAAAAAAAACAGATTTTGGTGAAATCCTTCCTTGTCTGTTTGAGATGTGCATCTGAGATTATCAGATCCACATTGCAGGTAGAGAAAGTCCGTTTTTACGTGCAAACGGACTCGTTGACGATGTTTCACATCAAAGATGTTCAATTTTAAAACATAGACAACAGAATGAAATTTCCACATCTGACCTGCTCAAATCAGTTTGCAGAAATGAATGAATTTGACGCAGTTTGTCAGATGGCTGGTGACCAATCAGAGTGCACGACGCTCTTCAACAGGTGTAGCTACACGTGAGCGGGCAGGTGTCTCCGTGCCGTCGGTTTCAGGTTCCTGACCTTGTTCCTGACCGCGGCCTGCATCAACATTTAAGCCGGTCTGAGATTTCTGGACTCAGCGGTTTAGCTGCTGCCCCCCAAAGCCTGAAGACAAAGTCTGCTTTCAATTATTTCTGCAAAATTGCTTTTCAGGGTCCGTGCATGATTAAATATTCATTATGTAAAACTAAGTACTTTCTTTGTATATAAATCCATATTAGATTTGCTTGGCAGGCTGCCTGAAGCCACATGAGAAGGAGTTGTCTTCTGCAGCTCCTTTTCTTCGGGGCTTGTTTGTTCTCGTCCTGACATAAATGATGACTCCTCTGTATTTTCTGACCTCCTTCTCTTGGCCCCGCCACACTCGGCCCTTTTCACCTATCGGGCTCAGTGCTGGAATCTGAAGTGGGTGTGGGAAAAACAAACACGCGTGTCCGTTGGTCCGACACAGATCAGTCTGGAGAAAAGAAGCACCTTTGAAGGAAAGACGTTTGTCTGCAGCGTCATGTGTTTGAGGAGAGCACATCTCAGATACGACCTGGCTTCCCTGAAAATATTTGCCTCATATTTTCTCTTGCCAAGACAAACGGACCTCTCTGATTGCTCAGATCGACCCAAAGACCTCATAGAACATCGGTTCAGGAGTATCTGAGATCCCTGCATGGGTTGGCCCGACCACTTAGCGTGAGCCGTGTTTATTTGCTTTTCCAGCTGCAGGAGGGTTCAGGGTCACGTTGAGGTTTATGTTTCATTACAGACGTCCTGAAGCAGCTCTCACGGCACACGGTTCAAAGGAAAACAAACCTGAAGCAGCTGCCGACTCGTCTTCACAAACACTCGGTCTTTGTACGTCTGCCAGCTCATATGTTTTATCATTTCCTACAGCGGCGTCGTGTCTTACGAGGCTTTAGCTTCTTATTTGAACTAAAGCTACTTTGTGTCCCGACATTCTTTAACTTTAAAATCAAGTCATCCCACTTTCAGTCATTTCTGATCAGAAATAGTTTCCTTTCGTCACGCAAACATGTGGACAAAAAATACTTCAGCCCTCCACTAAAGCAGCAACAAGAAAATGACCAAACTGAACTAAGAAACTTTCAAACGTACTCATTTTCTGCTTTAGCGATGGGATTTTCCAAGCTTACGAGGCGTTAATGGAGGATGGTCCTTGCTCAGGTAAAGGACGCGTCACTTACCGACCTGCATGAGCTGCTTCGGCTTTAGAACCCGGAACCACCATCAGACTGAAGGTTACTTTCAAGAGATGGGAATAGATCATATTTCTGCCTGGTTGCTTGCCATCCAGGACCACGGGTGCCCATAATGTGGTGGATGCGGTGAAGTGCTGAACCTTCAGCTGTCACACAGCGTTTCACTGCTTCACTGTCATCAGCCCCGTCAGATCCCAGAAAAACAGATGAAAGCTTGTCTCTTGACTTGAGACTTACAGTGAGATTGCGGCACGGCACTGGAATATCCTGGTTTGGTCACGGACCCTCTGCTCTACACTAAGTTGCTCCCGGTGTGTAGTGAGGACCTTACATGGCAGCACCCTGATGTGACGTGTATGTGAGGCATTACTGTAAAGCACCTTGAGCTTCTGAAGTGCACTTTATAAATGCAGTCAGTTTACTACGGGCTTCCAAAGTATCAACCTGGTTTCAAGATGTGACCTTCCACGATGTACGTGACTTTACGTGACATCACACAGCACCTATTTAGTCACTACTGCCTGGAATAATTAATAAGTTTATTTACGTGGTATCTTTCACAACCAAACATCACAAAATGCTGCAAAAAAAAAAAAGGAGAGACAGAACATGCCACGCAAAACCAGCCTGTAGAAACAAGACAATAAAATCAAAGGAAATTATACAAAGTCAAACTGAAAATACGAGGTCTGTCCATAAAGTATCGTACCTTTTTATTTTTTTCAAAAACTATATGGATTTGATTCATATGTTTTTACGTCAGCCAAGCTTGAACCTTCGTGCGCATGCGTGAGTTTTTCCACGCCTGTCGGTTGCGTCATTCGCCTGTGAGCACGCCTTGTGGGAGGAGTGGTCCAGCCCCCTCGTCGGATTTTCATTGTCAGGAAATGGCGGAATGATTTGGGCTTTTTTTCCATCAGACTTTTTTCAGAAACTGTTAGAGACAAGCAGCTGGAAACCATTCGAAAAATTTATCTGGATTTCGGTGAAAATTTTACGGGCTTCACAGAGAATAAGGACTGTTACTACAGCTTTAAGGACGGCCCACAATGGCGCACGGCGCGCCGCGCTCCGAGCCGCCATTGACAGGCAGAAAACACCACATCATATCTATATAACGTATAACGGATGGCTGTGTGGAGCCGGGACCATCGTGTGCTCTTTCTCTGGTTTTCACAAGAGCTGGACATCAGCCATTTTCCGGCAGATTTCACTTTTAACAAGAGATTTTGTCATGGAAAGCCGTGCGGAGGCTTCACGCATCACGACTGATTCGCTGACGAAGCGAGACACAGGAACACCTCTGTTTCAGAGTGTTAGAGGACAAGTTGGGACATGCCTATCTCGGCTTTCAATGCTTACCAGTCCAGTGAGCATAAGAGAAATTATGGAGAGCTGGGCATGTCCCAACTTGTCCTTTAACACTCCGAAAGGGAGGTGTTCCTTTGTCTCGCTCGATCAGCGAATCGGTCCTGACGCGCAAAGCCTCTGCCCGGCTTTCCATGACAAAATCTCTTGTTAAAAGTGAAATCTGCCGGAAAATGGCTGATGTCCAGTTCTTGTGATAACCAGAGAAATTGCACACGACGGTCCCAGCTCCACACAGCCATCCGTTTAGAAATGATGTGGTGGTTTCTGCCTCTCGATGGTGGCTCGGAGCGCGGCGCACCGTGTGCCACTGTGGGGCGTCCTTAAAGCTGTTGTAACAGTCCTTATTCTCTGTGAAGCCTGTAAAAGTTTCACCAAAAGCCAGATACATTTTTCGAATGGTTTCCAGCTGCCTGTCTCTAACAGCTTCTGAAAAAATTCTGATGGAAAAAAAGCCCAAATCATTCCGCCATTTCCTGACAATGAAAATCCGACGAGGGGGCTGGACCACTCCTCCCACAAGGCGTGCTCACAGGCGAATGACGCAACCGACAGGCGTGGAAAAAACTCACGCATGCGCACGAAGGTTCAAGCTTGGCTGACGTAAAAACATATGAATCAAATCCATATAGTTTTTGAAAAAAATAAAAAGGTACGATACTTTTTGGACAGACCTCGTAAGAGGCTTTATGTTGCTTTTTAAATGTTTGACCCGACAGTCATATTAGTCACGAGCAGCACCGGCACAGCGACGACCTACCATTTGTTTTCTGTCAGAGCGGGCGTTTAGCAGCGACCAGTGGCGATGGCCGTTTGGCCGCTGGCTAGGCGGGTCCAAAATAGAGGAGAGGTCTATTTTATGCAAATGCTGAGCGACACGCCGACTGCTAATCAGAGTGAAAAGGCAGCGCGACATCAGCTGGCTGCTTACTCAAACAAAATAATTCAAGACGGCGGAAAACTCACCAAAAAAGTGGGTAAATTTAAAATGTTTGGCATTTTTTCCTCACATATTTTCTAAAAGTTAGAAACACTTCTAAATCTCAGAAAATGCTCTTTTTGTAACCAGATAATGATTTATAAGACAGCGAACAGAGATGTTAGCATGCTAACTAGCTAGCTTTGTTTCCTTTCAGGCATGGAGAAAAAAACTCTTGGTGACAGTGTCGGGTTTTCCTGTTTTTTGTTTTTTTTTAAAAATGATAATCGATCATTGAACACTGTGCATATTAACACCAAGTAACCACCAAGTGGCCACGCCCTAGGAACGCCCATCAAGCAACAAACGCGGACGTCTTGTTGCCCTTTGCCTGCGTCACTTGTGGCTCATGTACCCGTAGGTTAAAACAGGACCATTTCTGAGTGTAACAACCTGAACAGCTCTGCAGTAGACCTCAAAGTTCAGAGGACCTCAAAGTCCTGCTGGCCACACGTGTCCACAGTCAGTCTGTGATATGCAGTGGTGGGCACAGTTACGATAATCCGATAACAGATAATTATCGAAGATAATGTTTTCATTATTGAATTATCTGTTAATGTCTGGATGCAGATTGAGGAGCGGTCCAGCGTCTGACTGAACCCAGCGCTAAATAAACCAGAAGCAGTTCCAAAAGAAACAAATTTATTTTTCTTCCCACTGTGCAATACAAAATAAGTCTGGTGGGGTGAAGAGGTGGCGCGCTCTCCCAGCGCCTCAACGGATCGGAGCCCGAACGTTCTGGACTCAGGAGCTCCGCCGACACCCCCCCAGGTGGCTTTTCCCAAGACTGTACTCTGTGAAGGAGGAACAGAGGTGAGGTTATTCAGTACTTTTATCAAGAAAAACTATTTAGAGGCACACTTATCAGCAACACGTTCAGGTCTGATTTCAGACTTGATTCAGAAGAACAGCTGCTCACAGCTTGTGGAGGATTATCAATCCGCACGCCACAGCCGCGAGGAGCAAACGAGACCATTTTGTTCAGTACTTAAATTTAGCTGCGCAAAATGCCACATTATATTCACAGATAAGCTTTTAAGGGATAATCACCTCTGACGTGTGCTGACAGCGCTTGCCTCTCACCCTCGTCCTCCTCCACAGACGCAATGTCAGATTCTGGAGCGGCCCTCAGCGTCCTCAAACGGTCGTCACACGGTCGTATTCTCCGGCACTTAAGCCCAGATCACTGCTGGCTTAAATGCAGTTCTTCATCTCTTCATTGGTACCAGCTGAGAGTCCTCAGAACTGCATGTGAATGTCACAGGTGTCATAGATCGTCCTGATTAGAGAATCGCACGTGAGTGCAACAGGTGCAGCAGATCACCGTGACAGAGGTGAGAGACTCTTCTGCAGCACATTCTCCCCAGAGATCAGCCCCAAACCACCTGGGAAGGAAAACAAACACAAAAACCGCAAAACTGTCCAGCCAAGCCCCCCAACACACATTATCTTTTTAGATAACTTTAAAAAACATTATCGGACTAATTATCTTCCGATAAATTTTTGGCCGATAACTTTCGTAGTAAACAAAGCTGAACAGCAGCAAACATTTTTAAAATTTAAAATCAGTTGTGCACCTACCTGATAAGTTTCCTAACAGATGTATGGTTCCACCCTCTGCAAACAGAGGAGAGCTGTTTCTATGAAGAACTACTCTATCCTCTGCAGACAAAGGAGAACTGGTCACAAAAAAAATTAAAAAATCATTTCCTTTAACACCATACTGATACTCTGGCAATATCACCCAAGTCATCCAGAGGCATACGTTTTTAACTTATGGTTCAAATTTTAACCAAACTAATTTTGGACAAGTTATTTAAAATTACTGTCATGTCTGAAGTTTTATAAAGTGAAAATATCAGATATATGTTTTAGTTTTAAAGTAATGTGCTAATTTTTAAGGTTTTAGTGAGCACATGCTGTGCCCAGCAGTGCATTATGGGTAGAACAAATGCATTTCAGACACTTTGCTCATGTTGGGAACGTGTAAGTACACGGACCCACAACAGGGGGCGCAAATGAACGGACAATGGAATAGGTCAAATAACAACACTTTACTGTTGCGAACGTGCACAACAAACACAACAGATTACACAATAGATCAGAGGTCAAATTACAAGGTGTCGTGTGGGCAGGCTGGAAGATAGGAGACGCCTGTCCAAAGCAGAACCGGAACCACACGATTTCCTCTGCCACCAGACCCCGGGAATACTGGAGCCGCCAAGTCCCGAACTCCCAGGTGGCCACTGCCTCCGCGTGTCGGACCTGGTACTGCTGGCGAGGAACAAAAACACAATTAAACATGGGTGCGTCTGCACCCAGCAATCTGCACGGCAGGGAAGCTACCTCCACCTCTCGTTGGAGAAAAAGTCTGTTATCACTCACAAAAATCACAAAAAGGGCTTTCTATCAAGCAGTCAGGCTGAGGATATTACCTTTCAGGTAGAACGATATCTCGGCAAAGAGGTGGAGATGACGTCTTGCTGATATACCGATGCAGATCAGATGAGTGGTGACAGCTGTCACAGGTGATGAGTGTCAGCTGTCACCCCGGCTGCTCCTGTGAGGCGGCAGCGCCCTCTGGTGCCTGGAGCCCGCACTCCAGGCAGGGTGCCCTCTGGTGGTGGTGGGCCAGCAGTACCTCCTCTTCAGCGGCCCACACAACAGCTCAGGCTCCATGGACAGCAGCATTAAACTCTAGTGCCTAAAACTCTTGTGAATATATTCTCTGGGTTTATAGACGTTATCGCACGAATGAAAAATCATCTGAAAAAAAGCCAAAACTCGCAGAGTGTAATGCCAACATTTATGTGTCAAGACAATATTGAGTGCACGTTTTACAACATCATAAAACGTGCGCTCTTCACATGCAAAACATTTTGCGATGACACTTCCAGGGCTCCGTAGAAATGCCTGTTTTTACAAATTAAAAATGGAATATTTTACAAAAGCACATTTATCTGTAAACACCAACACACGTCACATTAACGTGTTGGTTTACATAATGAATGACTGAACCAATCAGTGTTTAGCAGAGGCACTTTTACCCAGAATCCTTTGCGATCTGTCTGTTACAGAACTTCAGAATTAGTGCATTATTCAACATTAAAAGATATGTGTTATATTTTAACTTTGTACAAATTACAGAATTGACATTAATGGAGTTATTCTATTGGTATTCAGCCTCTGTGCTGTAAGCCGTGTAGTAAATAAGAGCTTCTAGCAGGGGGCAGGATGTTCAAACATAGAAGTGTGGACTCATTGTTTGAGTGTTGTCATTTTTGATGTTTCCAGAAGCAGTTGTGGTGTTAAAACTCAAATTCAGTTTATTAGTAGTAGTTGCAAATATACCAGAAATAATACTGGAATTTATCGGTTATCTGTAACTTCCGATACATTTTTGGGTGGTTTATCGGTTTATCTTTATCAAAGATAACTTTTCAGTTATCTGATTATCTGTTATCGAAGTTAATTTTTGGTTATCTGTGCCCACCACTGATGATATGTGGACGGGTGCGAGTACGAGGATCTGAAATTGAAAAATGAACGCCTGCCTTAAATAAGCACACAGCATTATGTGCATTAAAAAGATGACATTTGGTCGAGTTCCTCTTTTTTCTAAGTCCACTGTGGAGTGGTACCTTAAACTCCTAAAGCCTGAGTTATGCTTCTACACCTCTGTAACTCCGTGGCCATGCAATGACGTCAACGTGCGCGTGACCCTTTTAAAGTTCTCTGTCACTTTAGTGGGCCTCTTATTGCAGTTTTCCACAGGAACAGTGGCTTTGTATGGATCAGTTTGTCCCTCAGCGAGCTCCACTTCTTTACACAATCATCAACCTCCAAACCAATGGTACATGTAATTTCCCTCCATAAATTGTGGGTCATTTGAGCATCTTTATAGCTGTGTTGTTCATATTTGTGGACTTTTCTGCCAAATGTATTTGATCCATGACTGAAATGTAATCAGCGTGTGCACTGCAAAAACTATTAAAATATGATGGGAGAGGAAGGAGTGAAACCAGAAAAGTGAGAAATCACAGCCCTTTGTGGTCTCCGTCATTTAGCAGATGCGCATGTTCATAGCCCCGCAGAGGGCTCTGATCTAAAGCGATCTGGTTCATCACACCCAGGGATCTGTGTGAAACTTAAGCCCATATAACAGTTCAGGCAGCGAGCAGCATTTTGTTAATAATCACCGGCCTTGAATTGTGTCCTGACACGTTTAGGTCCCGTGTCTGAGCACAGTTTGAAAAATAAACACCCGGCTTTTAATCACAGAAATACGGTGCTTTCTTCAAATCAGCGAGTGTCAGTGCTGAACTTCATTTTGTACCTCTGTTAGTGGACACGTCCAGACTGATCTGTCCGGTACATGTGAGGGGTTTTTAATGGGAACACATTACGATGGGACGGGATGTTTTGTCCAGTGTGAGTGAAAATCCGTTATATACAGTGTTTATTAGATGGGAAAAAAACAAAAACATTTGGACTTTAGCTTTTGTCCCGTGAGTGTGAATATCCAGTTTACACCATGACGGTTTAGACGACTTTTACTGTCATCAGATTTTGTTGGTATTGCTGCTTCAGTTGTGTGATTAGTCACAATTTTAAAGCATTTTCAGCCCGTAACTGTGTTGAAGTCTTACATGGAGCTACATTAAATGCATTTAGAAATAGTATCCAACATTTTGCAACTATAACGTGAGTTCAGTCACACAGGCTCCAGAGACCGCAGAGCTGAAATGATACCTGTGTCACACGTACACACTGTATTATATTATTATTATTATTAGTTTGTGTTGCCTATTTTAGGATGAACAGACTTCAAACTGAATCTAAACAGCAAGAGGGCAAACTAGTCCAATCCGATGTTCCTCCATGAATGGCAGGGTGGAATTCAGCAAGACAGCATTAAGTGATTACAGAGTCGACACGCATCAGTTATTCCTGTTCAATGAAGTTGGTTCAGCTAGTTTTCAAACAGGATGCCTCAAACCTTTTGTTTAAAAATTGTCTTTATGTTCAGCCTTCACAAATGTTGTGGTGAGTCAACCCAGAATCAAGGCAGAGTGTCTGGGTTTGGGATCATTGTGGATCAAGACTAAGATCCAGGCTTTCAGTGGCTTCCTGGACAGAAGTGTATCTGTAAGCGGCAAAAGTACTGAACTTGTAGACATTCATGTCTCTGGGTCTTTAGCCTTTGGGATACAGAGACACCTTGGAAGAGCTCAGGGGTCTTGAGATTGTTAGACAGAGGTGTTTGGTGATGTCAATACCTCTGTAGGAGAGTAAAGATCCAAGTCTTTAGGGTTTTGTGCTTCCTGTCTTACTGTATGGTTTTGAGACCTGGATGCTAACCAGTGACTTAAATCAAATCAAATCAATTTTATTTATATAACGCAAAATCACAACAAACAGTTGCCCCAAGGTGCTTTATATTGTAAGGCAAAGCCATACAATAATTACGGAAAAACCCCAACGGTCAAAACGACCCCCTGTGAGCAAGCACTTGGCGACAGTGGGAAGGAAAAACTCCCTTTTAACAGGAAGAAACCTCCAGCAGAACCAGGCTCAGGGAGGGGCAGTCTTCTGCTGGGACTGGTTGGGGCTGAGGGAAAAAAACCAGGAAAAAGACATGCCGTGAAGGGGGGCAGAGATCGATCACTAATGATTAAATGCAAAGTGGTGCATACAGAGCAAAAAGAGAAAGAAACACTCAGTGCATCATGGGAACCCCCCAGCAGTCTAAGTCTATAGCAGCATAACTAAGGGATGGTTCAGGGTCACCTGATCCAGCCCTAACTATAAGCTTTAGCAAAAAGGAAAGTTTTAAGTCTAATCTTAAAAGTAGAGAGGGTGTCTGTCTCCCTGATCTGAATTGGGAGCTGGTTCCACAGGAGAGGAGCCTGAAAGCTGAAGGCTCTGCCTCCCATTCTACTCTTACAAACCCTAGGAACTACAAGTAAGCCTGCAGTCTGAGAGCGAAGCGCTCTATTGGGGTGATATGGTACTACGAGGTCCCTAAGATAAGATGGGACCTGATTATTCAAAACCTTATAAGTAAGAAGAAGAATTTTAAATTCTATTCTAGAATTAACAGGAAGCCAATGAAGAGAAGCCAATATGGGTGAGATATGCTCTCTCCTTCTAGTCCCTGTCAGTACTCTAGCTGCAGCATTTTGAATTAACTGAAGGCTTTTCAGGGAACGTTTAGGACAACCTGATAATAATGAATTACAATAGTCCAGCCTAGAGGAAATAAATGCATGAATTAGTTTTTCAGCATCACTCTGAGACAAGACCTTTCTAATTTTAGAGATATTGCGCAAATGCAAAAAAGCAGTCCTACATATTTGTTTAATATGTGCATTGAATGACATATCAAAATATCAAAAATGACTCCAAGATTTCTCACAGTATTACTAGAGATCAGGGTAATGCCATCCAGAGTACAATAACTTCAGTTTTATCTGAGTTTAAAAGCAGGAAATTAGAGGTCATCCATGTCTTTATGTCTGTAAGACAATCCTGCAGTTTAGCTAATTGGTGTGTGTCCTCTGGCTTCATGGATAGATAAAGCTGGGTATCATCTGCGTAACAATGAAAATTTAAGCAATGCTGTCTAATAATACTGCCTAAGGGAAACATGTATAAAGTGAATAAAATTGGTCCTAGCACAGAACCTTGTGGAACTCCATAATTAACCTTAGTCTGTGAAGAAGATAACCCCATTTACATGAACAAATTGTAATCTATTAGATAAATATTATTCAAACCACCGCAGCGCAGTGCCTTTAATACCTATGAATACTATTAATACCTAAGAAAATCATTTGTAACCTTCACTAATGCTGTTTCTGTACTATGATGGATTCTAAAACCTGACTGAAACTCTTCAAATAGACCATTCCTCAGATGATCAGTTAGCTGTTTTACAACTACCCTTTCAAGAATTTTTGAGAGAAAAGGAAGGTTGGAGATTGGCCTATAATTAGCTAAGATAGCTGGGTCAAGTGATGGCTTTTTAAGTAATGGTTTAATTACTGCCACCTTAAAAGCCTGTGGTACATAGCCAACTAATAAAGATAGATTGATCATATTTAAGATCGAAGCATCAATTAATGGTAGGGCTTCCTTGAGCAGCCTGGTAGGAATGGGGTCTAATAGACATGTTGATGGTTTGGAGGAAGTAACTAATGAAAATAACTCAGACAGAACAATCGGAGAGAAAGAGTCTAACCAAATACCGGCATCACTGAAAGCAGCCAAAGATAACGATATGTCTTTCGGATGGTTCTGAGTAATTTTTTCTCTAATAGTTAGAATTTTATTAGCAAAGAAAGTCATGAAGTCATTACTAGTTAAAGTTAAAGGAATACTTGGCTCAATAGAGCTCTGACTCTTTGTCAGCCTGGCTACAGTGCTGAAAAGAAACCTGGGGTTGTTCTTATTTTCTTCAAGTAGTGATGTGTAGTAAGATGTCCTAGCTTTACGGAGGGCTTTTTTATAGAGCAACAGACTCTTTTTCCAGGCTAAGGGAAGATCTTCTAAATTAGTGAGACGCCATTTCCTCTCCAACTTAAGGGTTATCTGCTTTAAGCTGCGAGTTTGTGAGTTATACCACGGAGTCAGGCACTTCTGATTTAAGGCTCTCTTTTTCAGAGGAGCTACAGCATCCAAAGCTGTCTTCAATGAGGATGTAAAACTATTGACGAGATACTCTATCTCACTTACAGAGTTTAGGTAGCTACTCTGCACTGTGTTGGTATATGGCATTAGAGAACATAAAGAAGGAATCATATCCTTAAACCTAGTTACAGCACTTTCTGAAAGACTTCTAGTGTAATGAAACTTATTCCCCACTGCTGGGTAGTCCATCAGAGTAAATGTAAATGTTATTAAGAAATGATGAGACAGAAGGGAGTTTTCAGGGAATACTGTTAACTCTTCAATTTCCATACCATAAGTCAGAACAAGATCTAAGATATGATTAAAGTGGTGGGTGGACTCATTTACATTTTGAGCGAAGCCAATTGAGTCTAATAATAGATTAAATGCAGTGTTGAGGCTGTCATTCTCAGCATCTATGTGGATGTTAAAATCGCCCACTATAATTATCTTATCTGAGCTAAGCACTAAGTCAGACAAAAGGTCTGAAAATTCACAGAGAAACTCACAGTAACGACCAGGTGGACGATAGATAATAACAAATAAAACTGGTTTTTGGGACTTCCAATTTGGATGGACAAGACTAAGAGTCAAGCTTTCAAATGAATTAAAGCTCTGTCTGGGTTTTTGATTAATTAATAAGCTGGAATGGAAGATTGCTGCTAATCCTCCGCCTCGGCCCGTGCTACGAGCATTCTGACAGTTAGTGTGACTCGGGGGTGTTGACTCATTTAAACTAACATATTCATCCTGCTGTAACCAGGTTTCTGTAAGGCAGAATAAATCAATATGTTGATCAATTATTATATCATTTACCAACAGGGACTTAGAAGAGAGAGACCTAATGTTTAATAGACCACATTTAACTGTTTTAGTCTGTGGTGCAGTTGAAGGTGCTATATTTTTTTTCCTTTTTGAATTTTTATACTTAAATAGATTTTTACTGGTTATTGGTGGTCTGGGAGCAGGCACTGCCTCTACGGGAATGGGGTAATGAGGGGATGGCAGGGGGAGAGAAGCTGCAGAGAGGTGTGTAAGACTACAACTCTGCTTCCTGGTCCCAACCCTGGATAGTCACGGTTTGGAGGATTTAAGAAAATTGGCCAGATTTCTAGAAATGAGAGCTGCTCCATCCAAAGTGGGATGGATGCCATCTCTCCTAACAAGACCAGGTTTTCCTCAGAAGCTTTGCCAATTATCTATGAAGCCCACCTCATTTTTGGACACCACTCAGACAGCCAGCAATTCAAGGAGAACATGCGGCTAAACATGTCACTCCCGGTCTGATTGGGGAGGGGCCCAGAGAAAACTACAGAGTCCGACATTGTTTTTGCAAAGTTACACACCGATTCAATGTTAATTTTAGTGACCTCCGATTGGCGTAACCGGGTGTCATTACTGCCGACATGAATTACAGTCTTACCAAATTTACGCTTAGCCTTAGCCAGCAGTTTCAAATTTCCTTCAATGTCACCTGCTCTGGCCCCCGGAAGACAATTGACTATGGTTGCTGGTGTCGCTAACTTCACATTTCTCAAAACAGAGTCGCCAATAACCAGAGTTTGATCCTTGGCGGGTGTGTCGCCGAGTGGGGAAAAATGGCTAGAAATGTGAACGGGTTGGCGGTGTACACGGGGCTTCTGTTTAGGGCTACGCTTCCTCCTCACAGTCACCCAGTCGGCCTGCTTTCCCGGCTGCTCGGGATCTGCCAGAGGGAAACTAACGGCGGCTAAGCTACCTTGGTCCGCACCGACTGCAGGGGCCTGGCTAGCTGTAGACTTTTCCACGGTGCGGAGCCTAGTCTCTAATTCGCCCAGCCTGGCCTCCAAAGCTACGAATAAGCTACACTTATTACAAGTACCATTACTGCTAAAGGAGGCCGAGGAATAACTAAACATTTCACACCCAGAGCAGAAAAGTGCGGGAGAGACAGGAGAAGCCGCCATGCTAAACCGGCTAAGAGCTAGTAGCTGTGCTAAGCTAGCGGATTCCTAAAAACACACAAAGTGAATCATGTGTAAATAATTTAGAGGTGATTCAGCAGACGGAGTGCTTTAGTTAAGGCACGTGAAGATTACACTGTGAAACAAATCGTTATCTAGATCAATCTAACTGCGCAGATTAAACAATTAGATGTCTTTGGTAGTAGGTCTCTTTGGAGGATCCTTGGGTCTCACTAGAATTACTTTGTGTCCAATAAGTGGGTACTTATGGAGATTCTGATGGGTATCACTTGCTTGGTGAGGGGACATCAACTATAACAGCTTTGCAATGTCAATGACAATTTCTGTGTGCCTGATCCAGGGGTCAGGTGCCTCAGTGTTTGAGACCCCAGCAGTTGGGGACAGACAGGGTCAGATTTTAGGGTTCTGTTATTAATCTACAAAAGTATTCATGGACTAGCCTCTCCCTACTTAGCTGACTTAATTAAACCCTACGTACCGGCCCGGGCTCTGTGTTCTCAGGTTGCAAGACTACTTAGTGTCCCTAGGGTGAATAAGAAGTCTGCGGGTCACAGAGCTTTCGCTTATCGTGCCCCTGTTCTGTGGAATGATCTCCCTGCATCAATATGGTAAATGGACTGCATTTATATCTCGCTTTTCCATCTGCATCAGACGCTCAAAGCGCTTTACAATTATGCCTCACATTCACCGATGTCAGGGTGCTGCCATACAAGGCGCTCACTACACACCAGGAGCAATAGGGGATTAAAGGCCTTGCCCAAGGGCCCTGAGTGATTTTCCAGTCAGGCGGGATTTGAACCCATGATCTTCTGGACTCAAGCCCAACACCTTAACCACTAGACCATCACCTCCCCTCAATAAAAGAGTCAGATTCTGTAGAGACTTTCAAGTCCAGACTTAAGATGCACTTATTTTCCCTTTCATATGGCAGCATACTGGTATAGTATGTTACTACGCTTTTTACTCTTTTAATTCATTTTATTAGTAATTGGAGCGTGCCGCGGCCTCAACTTTATCTAAATTCTGGTTCTTTTAGTGAAGCTTAGGGGTAGTGGCCGGCGATCACCTTAGTATTTCTTGTTTTTCTTTTTGTTTAATGCTGACAAATTTGTATTTGTTGTCTTTCTGATGCCTGATTCTGTCTTTTCTCTCTGTTTAAGGTGCAGCTCCATCCAGAGATGGGTGTGGGTGTTTTCTTCTGCAGGCCTTCTGTCTTGTGTACCAGCATAGACTCGCAAAATCTCCCAACATTTCCTGTATATTCGTTTTGTAAATTGTTCTGTAATTTGTGTCTGTATCATGGCCCAAGCAGAGGGTCACCCCTTTGAGTCTGGTCTGGTTGAGGTTTCTTCCTCAAATCATCAGATGGAGTTTTTTCTTACCACTGTCACCTTGTTCTTACTCTGGGGGTTGGTAAGGTTAGACCTTACTTGTGTGAAGCATGCTGAGGCAGCTTTGTTGTGGTTTGCCGCTATATAAAATGAAAATAAATGAATTGAAATGGTTCCTTTGTGGAGGTTGATATGGACCTGGGTGTAACTGCCTGGGTGGTTGACAAAATGGACCTGTGGCGGTCCCATAGATGCAGCAGTGCTCCCAGACTTGGCTTGAAGGCAGGTTTAGTTAAGCTGTTAGGACTTATGGCAGTGAGCATCTTCTTTGTCAACATTTAGTGTCGGTGGTGACCATGGTGGTTGACCATCACTTTTCCCGTGTGTCCCCTGAAACACCAGGATCCGGTTTCATCATGTCACCATAAGAGGAGCAGATGTCCACCACCTGGAATGAAGATTCAATGAAAATGGCAAATGCAGAACAATGGAAGAACAAAGCTGCTCCATTAGGAAAATCTAATCACACCTGTGAGCTGCTTGCAGGCTTTGTGAATGTGGATTGGAGGGTGAATTATCTTAATTGTTTCATTTGCAGGAGCTGCTGTATGTTTGAGGGCAGCCGCTGGAACCTGAGCCGTGAGCTGAATCACTCCGTATAATTGTAATTGTCAACAGATTGACTTATGAACGTGGCGGCGGCTGACAGAGGGATGTGGGGAATTCAGGGCAGGCAGCCGTGCCGGAATGATGAGGTTCAAGTCTAATGGATCTGACCCTACTATCCGATTGGTATTCCACGAGGTTTAATGGCTTTCTGATGAGCTTTAAATGGTCTTATTACTCATTAAACATGCTGTATGCAGTAGTGAGCTAAAGGGACATCCTCAGCGGTGAGACACGTCCACTGTTTTATCTGGTTCAGAGTGTAACACAGGACACAACTTCAGCTGGTGTCTGATCATCCTGAATTACATCAGTCACTGTGAATGTTGATATCCCAGCTTCAGAACAACAGATATGTCTGTGAGAGGACAAGGCAGAGACAGCCGTCCCCCTCAGAAGACTGCTGTACTGTCTGTTGGTCTGGCTGCTTTGAGTTGGTGTGTAAAGCTGGTCATCATTCCACAACGCTGGACATCTCCAGTACCTAAACCCTTGTGGCTGATCTTCAGCGATATTGGGACTGAACGTCTTCAGACAGGTGGAGATGCTGTTCTGGCTTTGCACACAAGCTTTGCTTCCTTTTCAGAGATAGCTATCTTCCAAGTAGACTGCAAGAGAGGACATGCTGTTACTGTGGAACGTGTGACTGTCTGCATTTCAACAACCACACTTTTATTTGTTTTGCCGTCTTTGCCAGG
Source organism: Thalassophryne amazonica (assembly GCF_902500255.1). Classification (NCBI taxonomy): domain Eukaryota; kingdom Metazoa; phylum Chordata; class Actinopteri; order Batrachoidiformes; family Batrachoididae; genus Thalassophryne; species Thalassophryne amazonica. Next base: position 3,769,137 of record NC_047104.1, read on the forward strand.
TAAACTATGACAGGCGATTGAGAAGTTTTGAGTCTAGCCCAGAAAAGTAGGGTGTGGTTCTCCATCTTTTGCATTCTCAGAAACCAACGTTTCTCGAGAATGTGTTAAATTTTGACTCACTGGGTGCAATGTTGAGAAATGTTGGTTTGTCAGAATGTAAAAAATGGAGAACCATGACCTACTTGTCTGGGTTAGACTCAAAACATCTCAGTTGGCCCTGGTACTTATGAGGGTCATTCTCCATCAGTGCCAGCCACTTGCTGCTCAGTGAGCAGAGTAGACTGGTTTCACACCCAAGAAGTCCACCATTGACTGCTGGATGCTGCAGCTCTGAAGCAGTTTACCGTCAGTCGCACTCTAAGATCTAAGATCCATCCTTCTTCTCTGAGGCTTTATTTGTGATCTGTCATGATTTTCACAAAGCCTTTGACTTTGTTGTTCAGATTGAGTTTGTGACATCTTCCCGGTGAATTCTGAACTTTGTCTCTGGTTTTGACTCTGTTCAGTGTTTGCATGAATTGAGTGATGCTGATGTCTGCAGGAGAACAAAGGCCCACGTCTTTAAGTTCCTGTTGCTTCGTGTTTTACTGTGTGGTTGTGAGAGTTGGACGCTAACCAGTGATCTTAGGTGATGACTGGATGCATTTAAAGGATCTTCTTTGGGTACTGAAGATGTGTCACTTACATTGTTACATCTGTTTGTTCAGAGATTCTTGTAAAATCTGTAAAAACCTTGTAAATGTTAGAATGGTCTAAACAGTGGGTCACCCCTCTGAGTCTGGTCTGCTTGAGGTTTCTTCCTCATTACCACTAGGGGGAGTTACTTCTTACCGCTGTCGCCTGTGTTCTTGCTCTGGTGGGTTGGTAAGGTTAGACCCGACTCCTGTGAAGCGCCTTCAGGCAGCTGTGTTGTGATTTGGCACTTTATAAATTAAATAAATTTAATTAAATTGTTTGAGAACATTGGTGAAAACATTTTGGCCATGTGGCATGTTTCACTGGACATGATCCAGCACAGTGGTGTCTCAGTGTTGAGGACCCCCAGTAGCTAGAGAAGGTTAAGGAGATGGCCACGTCTCATCGGGCTGCAGTAGAGGGATGTAACCTTCCAGAGATGTTGATGGAGTGGTTGTCTGCCTGGTGGATGCTGCAACACTGGGCACCAGTGTGTGATCCAAGACCTGCCCTGACCTGTACCCCCAGACCTGCTTGTGAGACTTTGTCTCTACCGAGTGGCCAAAGATGGTGAATGATGTCATTGGTACTTCATTTCTCTGGAGAATCCTTGGATGTCACTGGATTACTCTGAGTTTGAGAAGTTCCTCAGGGAGACCCTGATGAGGCATACTACTTGGTTCCACAGGGTGGTGGATTTGGAGACGTTTGGCACCAGTGCACGCTCCCAGACAAGATTAGGATCCTTAAGATGGGAGTGAAGTCCATCATCCAGTGTTGGTGTTTCCTTTAGATTAAATCACTGTAACAGAGCAGGACAGATTAATAGGTTATCTACGTTCTGTAGGCACGACATGGATTTCTTTTTTGCTGTGATTTCAAACACTTTGGGAAACTTCTAGTTTGGTTAAATCTGACTGAAGGTGTGCAAGAAGAGATCCACATGTCCCACTGTGGGTCGGCAGTGGGACAAAGTAAGCAATGATGTATGTTTGTGTTTTTTCTTTTGTTCGCCCACATGTCGTCGTTACGCGACGTTTAGTAAATGTTGGAAAGGGGCTTATTTGTTGGAGCTTAGAGGGATTTAGTTCTTTTCCTGTTGACTCTTTAAACTCATCAGTTGGTGTGAACACGTGATTTGGCTGCTGCTCTGATGAATCCATTAATCATGTTACCTCCACGCAGAAATGACGGCATTTTACAAAATAAGCAGTCAGCAGCGGCGAATTCAGTTCAGTGCCTCATAATTAACCGTGACAGCAACAAAAAAAACCTCTAAAGTCCATTAACTCATCAGGTGGAGTCAAACTTTGTGTGGTTTGTGGAGCCGAAGCAGCTCTCGGTCTGAGCCGTTAAATTGTGGCTCACACATCAGTGCAGTTAAACTCGTCAGAGGAACACAGACTTTCTGCTTGATTTCACAATGTTAATTAGCCGGTTGGGACTTTTTGAAATAAGTTATTGCTCGTCTTTATCTGGTGCTCTGGGTGAGCGATTCTCATAAAGACGCGGCTCTTCCTGCATGCCGACGTATCACAGGCGGCGGCTCGGCTGAACTCGCACAATAATTGCGAGGAAAATGTGTAACTAATGATTTCCACAAAGCAGCGGCACATAATGTGTTACTGCTTAAAATGCAAATGTCTTGTTTATTCAGGCAGCATATTCACATTAGAGCTTATGAATCTCTTCCTAACTGTCCTTTGAGCTCTGCAGAGGACTAAACGTCTGCCACGCCACGTTCTTCATGTTCTCCGCATAAATAACAAGACGTCACCCGGCTGAGGAGGAAAACGTCACGGAGACGTTAACGTTCTCAGTATCGGGCTGGAAAGTCAGAGACCACTGGACACAAATTCAGGACTCGAACAAGTAGCTCTGTGGTTAAAAATAGTTCAGTGAAACAGCAAACGGGGTCCAGTACACAAGAAGGCAACAAGAGCAGAAGTACAAAAAGCATCAGGCTTAGACGTGGCCGGGCACACAGACAGGTGGAGGGGAAAACAGAGCAAACTGTGGACCTTAAATACACTCAGGTGATGAGCTGCAAATTAGGAACAGGTGTGTGTTTAACGAGGGAGTGGCCAGAGAGAGAGAAACGCCCACCAACAAGAACAGGGAGACAGACAAGAGAGACAGGGACAGACAAACCCAAGCAAGAAAAGAACCCAGCAAGAGAATAAACATACAGAGAAAACTAACAAAGACCAAAGAATAAAATAAAAACTCACCTCCTGACACTCAGACCATCTCGTTCCCTGGACTTCACCATCTCAACATGAAATGTCGCTCAAATCCAGCTGGTGTGTTTAGAAATTATACAGAAACGAACACAATCACATGACTCAGTTCATCATCTTATTGGTCGACATTAAATGCTGCCGCTGGCTCACCATCATCAGGAGTTCCAGATGTACCTGTGGAACTGGGCCTTCCAAATCAGAACCAACTGAGTCTGTTTCAAATATTAGGAAAATGAGCTTTTCAGGGAAGATTTTGCACCGTGGTTTAAACCTGTAAACATGCTTTATTTTACAATAAATCATTGGGTAAATGTGTCCCCGACCCTCAGCCATTCAGTGTTTTTTTCTTTATTAATGTTGGTCTTAAATTTCATTCGGACTGGCATTAAAGAAGTCTTATCAAGTCTTAAATCTGACTTGTCTTAAGCTGTAGGGGCTGTGATGACAACATAAGCCGTCTCAAGTCCTGATCCACAGGAGAGAAAATGATGCATCGTGTTTGATAAAACCATAGAGATGGAACACCGACTCCTGATCTCGGGGGCTGAGGTTGTGCCGCGCAGGCGTAGGAGGAGTTTGTCGTCTTCATGTCTTTTGCTCTGCAGCCAGCGATTCATTCACAAGAATTATAAACTCCAATAGTGTGCTGGGCATCGACGATATCAAGTGTCACAAAGTAAGGTCAAAGGTTATGATCAATTAATGTGAATAATGTACCGAGCCGTAGAGTTTTGTAGCTGCCCTGATTATCGCTCACAGAGTCACTCTGCTCTCAGGATGAAAATGCATCTTCTGTGCTGAACTGTTACTGCTGCGAAGGTTTGGACACAACCGTTTAGGTTGAAAGGTGAAGATATAACCCACCTGTCCCACACGGCGGGAACTGTTCAGATCAAAGATACCGTATAGAAAATACAGATCTTGGAGTCAATTAGCAACAAGGCAAGTTTTAAAAGACAGTTGAAGTTAAGTTTATTCAGTCAGCTAAGGGAAGACGTTCACGCCATTTTTTTTGTTTGATTTTTATTGATGATTTTATTATGGTGTTTGATGACTTTTACTGTGCTATTTCTGAGTTTTATATGGTTATATTTATGAGTTTTACTATGATGCCTTTTTAAATGATGAATGATGTGTGCTTTTATTGTATTTTTATATACGTATTATGAATAATTACTTGACCTGCTGCCCCCGCGACCCGACTCCAGATAAAGTGGAATAAAATGGATGGATGGATGATTATTGACCGTGATTTTCCATCACGGTTGCTGACAGTCTGCATGCTCTTATCAATAATATTATCAAGTTTTGTTCTGAATACGATTTAAAATCAACAAGAACGTCATTCAAGCTACACTTTGAACATACATCGAGGGGATATCTTGCTGAAACCATGTCAGAAAACGCAAGAAAACACAAAGTGTCCTTTACATGCACATCTGGTGTTATTGCTGGCAGACGAGTGGACGTGAATGACCCAAATCTCACAGCCGAGTGGCTGAAATCTCGGGGTCACTCAGTGGAACGAGATCTTGAGTTGGCATTCCAGTCTCTCTACTTCCATGACAAATAAATGTATCTAATATATAATAACAGGGTTCTCCACAGAAATGTTTAGTATAGTGGTGCTGGTGGGAACTATCACCGCACGCAACGCTTCCACTCGGGGTCCTGAAGCCCAAAGACAAAAATGAAAATCTTGAAGTCTGTTTGTGGTCTGATTCTGTGCTGAATTGTTGAGTTAAATTCATCTAAAATGTTTGTGTTTCATTGACACACTGTATGTTACGAATGTTCAACTTCAAATAGGAGTCCAAAGTTGTTCTCAGTCGTCCACTGACGTGTAGAGACTGCCGTCTGCTTTCCCCACTCCAGTGAGAAATTGTATCAGAAATTTGTCCTGCTTTTCATCCTGACTTCATCCTAACAGCTCTTCATGCCTCCAGATGGCTTACGGTGCGGCGGATTTGTTTTTTGTTTTGTTTTTGTGTGTTAGAATAATTAGCAGTGTCAATTAGCTCCTTCAAATCCTCATCTGGCAGCAAAACTAACTCTGTAATTAGCTAAATACTAAAGCGCCCCTGGTAGTGTGAGCGCACGCGGTGGTCAGGGCGTGCAATAGTACATTTCATATGGCACCAAAATTGTGCACTAAAAAAGAACTATTGCACAGACAATTAAACACAATGGCAAATGGTATGAATAATCCATGTCACATGACATACAAGCCACCAATCAAATGACAAGGATCCACTCAGCCATTATATAATGTGCCATAAATACTCCTATTGTTCCATTTGAATTGATAGTCATAATTATTATTTTTGAGTTCTTTGAACTGTCATTTACTTTACTGTTAGAAATTAGAAGTATTCCACCTTGTGTGTCGTGATGCTATCTTAGACTATAAACATGTATTATTGGCTACAAAGTGGACTTATTACTCTGATTTGATCAACAAAAACAAGCATAACTCAAAGTTCTTGTTCAACATGGTGACAACACTTATTCATGGACAATCACCTGTAGCTCGCTCTCCTTTTACAGCACAAGATTTCCTGGATTACTTTGGGAAGAAAATAGAAGACATCAGGTTAAACATATCCCATCATGCCTTAATCCAGCCACTACACCCTGCTGTTGAGGTGGGCACCACTACTGAGGTATTACCTAGATTTACAGAATTTGATAGTATCTCACTAGACGTGCTGATGAAACTTGTTACGTCAACAAAAAGCACAACCTGTTTATTTGATCCTATACCAACAAAACTGTTTAAGGACCTGTGGTCCACTCTTGGGCTGACTGTGCTGGAAATTATTAATCTCTCATTAACTTCTGGATCTGTTCCTAAACGTTTCAAATCTGCAGTGATTAAACCATTACTTAAGAAACCTAATCTTGACCCTAGTGTATTGAAAAACTATCGGCCGATATCAAATCTATGATTTTTCTCTAAAATTCTGGAAAAAGTGGTTCCACGGCAGCTCGTAGACTATCTTACTGAGAATAATCTCTTTGAGCCACTGCAGTCTGCTTTTAGAAAATATCATTCCACAGAGACGGCTCTCACTAAAGTGGTGAATAATCTTCTGCTTACAATGGATTCAGACACCACTACAGTTCTGGTGCTGTTAGATCTCAGTGCTGCATTTGATACAGTGGATCATCATATTCTACAACCTCATTTCCAATGAAGTTGGGACGTTGTCCATCCATCCATCCATCCATTTTCTTCTGCTTTATCCGGAGTCGGGTCGCGGGGGCAGCAGCTCAAGCAAAGCCGCCCAGACCTCCTGATCCACACACACCTCCCCCAGCTCCTCCGGGGAACCCCAAGGCGTTCCCAAGCCAGCCAAGAGACGTAGTCCCTCCAGTATGATCTGGGTCTTCCCCGGGGCCTCCTCCCGATGGGACATGCCCAGAACACCTCTCCAGCGTGGCGTCCGGGGGCATCTGAAAAAGATCCCTGAGCCACCTCAGCTGGCTCCTTTCGATGTGGAGGAGCAGCGGCTTGACTCCGAGCTCCTCCCGAGTGACCGAGCTCCTCACCCTATCTCTAAGGGAGCGCCCAGCCACCCTGCGGAGGAAACTCATCTCGGCCGCTTGTACTTGCGATCTCGTTCTTTCGGTCTTGAGCCAAATCTCATGACCATAGGTGAGGATCAGAACGTAGATCGATCTGTAAATTGAGAGCTTTGCCCCCCTACTCAGCTCTCTCTTCACCATGACAGTCCGATACAGCGACCACATCACTGCAGACGCTGCACCAATCTGTCTGTTGATCTCACGCTCCATCCGTCCCTCGCTCGTGAACAAGACCCCGAGATACTTAAACTCCTCCACTTGAGGCAAGGACACTCCACCGACCTGAAGAGGGCAAAGCACCTTTTCCGGTTGAGAACCATGGCCTGTATAGACAGTTCCTTAAAAACACAAAAATACTTTTAAAATGTGTTTAAGATGTGTTAAAGAATAAAAAGAAACACACGAAGATGTTGAAATTGTGTGTGTGTGTGTTGGGGGGGTGGATATTCATTAATTTGTTCTCTGAGGGGGGGGGCGGGTTGAAACCCCCTTGTCTGGGGGTTGGTAAGGTTAGACCTTACTTGTGTGAAGCGCTTTGATACAACTTTGTTGTGATTTGGTGCAATATAAAAGAAAATAAATTAAATAAATTAAATTACTATGAACCACAATATAGTTTTTTTTTTTTTTTTTTGGATTAAAGGCTGGTAGCACAATACAAGTTCTGCAAAAACTGACCTGACCCAACAACAACAACAAAAAAGTATTTTATTTGTAGATTGACCTCTGTAATGGCAGACAAATGTTTCTGTACCAATTGTTAAGCTCTGTTTTTCTAGGGGGTCACATACTTATTTTATGCAATAAAATGCAAATTTTTTATTTCAAAATCATACAATGTGATTTACTGGATTTTTTTTTTTTTTTTTTAGATTCTGTCTCTCACGCTCTATGACTGCTGGGATAGGCTCCAGCCCCCCGCGACCCTTAATTGGATTAAGCGGTAGAAGATGAATGAATGATTCTGTCTCTCATCTCACCTACAATAAAAATTACAGCCCTCTCCATTCTTTGTAGGTGGGAAAACCTGCAAAACTGACAGGGGGTCAAATACTTATTTTCCCCACTGTGTGTGTGTGTGTGTGTGTGTATATATATATATATATATATATATATATATACACACACACACACACGAGGTCTGTTAGAAAAGTATCCGACCTTTTTATTTTTTTCAGAAACCTGATGGATTTGAATCACGTGTGCTTGCATGAGCAAACCTTAAACCTTCATGTGCATGCGTGAGTTTTTTCACGCCTATCGGTTGCATCATTTGCATGTAAGCAGCCTTTGTGTGAGGATGGGTGGAGTCTCTTGTCGTCTTTTTCTTTGCAAGGAAATGACGGAACGACTGGAGCAGCACAATTTCATCAAATTTTGCCAGAAACTGGGTGACAGCCAGGTGGAAACCATTCGGATTATTCAGACGGCTTTAGGTGACGATCCTCTGGGCATCACACAGATTAAGGAGCGGGACAACAGGTTTAAAGACGGCCGCACAACGGTGGAGAGCGAGCCGCGCTCCGGTCGGCCATCAACATGCTGAAATGACCGGATAATTTCCAAAGTGAACGCTGTGATGATGTGGGACCATCGTGTGACTATCACAGAAATTGTGGAAGAGGTGGACATCAGCACTTTTTCGGCACATTCCACTGTGAAAGAAGATTTTGCCGTGAAAAGAGCTGCAGCGAAATTCATCGGCACGAAGCTGATGGCGGAACAAAAGTGCCACCATGTTGAAGTCTCACAGGACATGTTGTGACATGTCCAGCTCTTCCACAATTTCTCGGATAGTCACACGACTGAAAAGTCGCAGAAAGCCGTCTGAATGTCACAACATGTCCTGTCTTGTTGAAAGGCTGAAGCTCCTTTTAGCATGTTAACATAACCTTTATGTTTATGATCCTTACAAATGACCGCTAACATGCTAATAACACAACCTATTACACTTAGTGGCTGAAGCGGTAGTGTGCCTAAACGCTAATTAATGCACAGACGTGCCTGGGCTGAAGTTCAGGGGGCTCAGTTTACATGGACAGAACACACATAGTAACACAGACTAACCCCCCCCCCCAAATAATCAAAACATGTACATAACAACATCAAGACAGTCCTGTCTGGTTGGTAAATCTGTTGGTCACATGTCATAGAATCCAATGGACATTGACCTTGTTTGACCTTTACTTTGGAGACCAAACATTCAACACTGTCAAAACTATTCCATTTATTAATCCTATTCTCTCAACCAATAATTTGCAACACTTTTTACCAAAATTGGAGCAAAGTAGAGAAGCTTGAATCTTCGACTGGACTGGGTTGCTTGACGTGAGGATGTTTTGCTTCAAATTGCAGAAGCTTCCTCAGCTAAAATACTTGCTCTGGTAGTCTGACTTCTGTCTTGACTCTTGTAGACACGAATAAACAGAAGCCAACAAAAGCTGGAGTTTTTTAAACCTAACCAGACCCCTCCTACCGAGTGGCCAACTGCTATAGGCTAGTGACTAAACAATAGCTCTAATTAGCACCTATTGTGCTCTAGTTAGCACCCTCCTAATGACAGGGCAGCTGTCCCTCCTAATGATGGGACGGAAGCCTCTCCTGATGGCTCCCTTGACGACTCTCCTGATGACGTGAATGACTCATTACCATGAACAAAAGACTGAAACTGCTTTGACCTGAGTACCCCATTGTATACAGGGGATAAAGCGTGTCTCAGACCCCCTCCCCGGTTAAGGCTGGGTTTCAACTGTTTCACATAGAATGCTTCCTTGACATCTCTCTCAAACCATTTCTTCTCTCTGGCTAAGACCATTGTGGGTACCCACATACTGTGTACTGTGTACTGGGTATCCACGATGGTCCCTGGACAAAGTGCAGAAGTTCCATAAAACAAAGAGACCAGATAGACAGGAGACAGAGACAAGAAGAAGAGTGTCTCTCCCTTATTTAGCAGGAGTAGGGGAAAAACTACAGAGGATCTTCAGACAGCACAAAATCCCAGTTTACTTTAAACCGGTTAACACCTTGAGACAGAAATTAGTTCACCCTAAGGACAGGATCCCTAGTTACAAACAGAGCAATGTAGTGTATTCTATCAGATGTCAGGAAAACTGTAACGAACACTACATAGGTGAGACTAAGTAACCTTTACACAAAAGGCTATACCAGCACCGCAGAGAGGGCGTCAGTGGACCTCAGTCTGCAGTTCATCTCCACCTTAAAGACACTAACCACACGTTTGAGGACAAGGAAGTTAAAATCTTAGCCAGAGAGAAGAAATGGTTTGAGAGAGGTGTCAAGGAAGCATTCTATGTGAAACAGTTGAAACCCAGCCTTAACCGGGGAGGGGGTCTGAGACACGCTTTGGTCCCTGTTTACAATGGGGTACTCAGGTCAAAGCAGTTTCAGTCTTTTGTTCATGGTAATGAGTCATTCACGTCATCAGGAGAGTCGTCAAGGGAGCCATCAGAAGAAGCTTCCGTCCCATCATTAGGAGGGACAGCTGCCCTGTCATTAGGAGGGTACTAACTAGAGCACAATAGGTGCTAATTAGTTGTTTAGTTTAGTCACTATTGTTTAGTCACTAGCCTATAGCAGTCGGCCTCTCGGTAGGAGGGGTCTGGTTAGGTTTAAAAAACTCCAGCTTTTGTTGGCTTCTGTTTATTCGTGTCTACAAGAGTCAAGACAGAAGTCAGACTACCAGAGCAAGAACTTTAGCTGAGGAACCTTCTGTGATTTGAAGCAAAACGTCCTCGCGTCAAGCAACCCAGTCTAGTCGAAGATTCTCTATGGAAACCACCTGGACAACTGAGAGCCTACACAGAAAAATTGGAGCAACTTTAACTTTTGACCCCTGTACAAACTGAAACTGACCTTTGTCACCATTCTTGCTGTTTTACATCATAACTCCATAACATTCAGTCACAGATTGTCCAAACTATACCTTTTGGAATTTTTATGATTAGGCAAATAATGTGGTGTAGTTTCCAATTTGATAGGAGCATTTTTTAATTTTGATCCCTGCGTAATTCTTCAATTAACCCCTACTTGGCTGCCTATTTAAGTGGCCAGTCTTTTTTTTTAAGGGTAGTGTCTAAAGTGTATTTGTACTGAATTTGATGTTTGTATCACCATTTGAAGGATTGTTTCAATTATCTGCTGCGCTAATAAGCCAACAGAGCATGAACCAGCTGCTGTCTGTTATTTTTATTAATCTAAAATCAACCAAAAAATGTGTATATATAAGCAGACCCAAATTAAAGGAGAAATACTGCTTTTAACAACCTGGACCTCATTTCTGGCATAAAATACGGTCATTTACTCACAATATACTGTACGTTTGGTGTCATTAGGAGTCCACAGTTCAGACGTGTTCAGGTTAATATATGGCTCCAAGATTTTGCTTCTTCTTCTAAGGTGGATTAGAACTTTTTGTGGTACACAGCACCAACCACTGGACAGGAGAGACCTAGCAGTCAATATGTGTCAGATTTCAAAATGGCTCTCTTCAATGAGACCTGTTGTGCTGTGACATGTCAATCATCTGAGGTGGTACCTGGGGTGTCCAATCAGATTTCAAGGTGGTCCAGTGATACCCAGCTCCACCCATACCAGGACGTGTTCAACATTTGACATTTCCTGTTTCACTGTGGGCTCAGAATTTGGCACTTCCTGTTTCAGTGTGAACTTGCCACTGAATCTCGCGAGATTCCATGAGATCTCGTCTGTCAATCCAGAAAGTGTCGATCCAGGAAGTGTAACATTTGACATTTCCTGTTTCACTGTGAACTCAAAATTTGGCACTTCCTGTTTGGGACACAATGTACCATGAGCGAGCTTCGTGCTGCTTTGCTCATATTATTTTCTGTATTTATTTGTTTTGGTTTCTTTTTATGTGTGGATTATTTGGGTTGTTACTGACATCTGGTGAAAATTTCATGTCAATAACACCTTTGGAAATAGATTTACTGAGAAAAAAGGTGACATGTTCGATACTTATTCTACACAGGACGTTTTGCTGAGTAAAACTTACTCTGCCAGGATAACATTTGGTCCCAGTCTAAATATAGTAAAATATACTCTACCACGGAGCTAAATCAACTCAACATAGTGTAAAATCAACTCTTATTGGAGTAAAACCACATGCATTGATGAGGCGCTGTCGCTGACCAAATGGTCTGCCCTAAAAACTGGTCCCCCTGCCTTCACTGTGCACGAGTCATCAGCCGCGGTTCACTGATTATCGACTCTTTTCTGCTTCAAACTGCCTCCAGTCATCATCTGTCTCAGCGACACATATCTGAAACTTTTCTACAACAATCATTTCCACATAAATTCAGCATTATTTCATCATAAAAGATGGAGGACGCGATCAGAGCGCCATGGCTACATGAGCTGCTAGCTGCTGTGTTCACTGACCCTCCATCATTTCAAAGCATCATGAAATATCGCCTCATTTCTGCTTAAAACTGACTTTTGAATGATTTAAGAGGTTTTACTTTGTTATCTGATGGTTAATAATCACATTAATCCATTTGATCGCTTTGGGTGAAGAGTCTGTCGCTAAGGGATGAATGTTCTCAGGTGTTGGATGTTTTCCTGGTGTTCCTGGTGCAGCTGTCTGCGGTGTCGTCGTTTCTCTGGAGGTTCAGTGAATCCTGGGAAGGCCGGTTTGTCCAGGATGTGGAGGATTAGGGACTGAGACGGAGTTCTGTCCGTCCTGTCTCCTTAAGACTTTGGTTTGTCTTTAGTCTAACTCTCCTCTTGCTTCTACATTGAGGTTTTAACAGGGTCGGTTGCTGAAGTGTCCTTGAGCAAAACACTGAAGTCCAGATTTGCTCCATCAAACATAAACATTGGAAAGAGTGATAATACGACGTAAGGAAAGAAGAATGATGAGGTTTTAATTAAACTCTTCAGCTTGATGTACTGCTATAAAAAGTAATCATGAGATCAGTATTGTTAATTAAATGTTAATAATTTTGGGATCACTGATATGTTCAAGGTCAAAGTTTAATATTTTACATTTGAGAAGCAGGGACAAGTGGAAAAATACAAAAAATGACTAAACCATCCATTTTGAAATATTTAACAATTGTCTGTTGTTGAAGCTGGTTTTTATTTGCCGTAGTAGATAATCACCACGCGGTAAACTTCAGTGCTCTCAGATGAAGCTCCACCCAGAAGAAGAAGTTGGAGGTCCTTGATTGGCCACTTGTAGCTGGCTCCAAAAACAGAGCTCATTCCCAACTTTAGGGCAGAAAATAACATTTATATTGGCTGTTACAAAAAATGGTTTTGGTCTCAATAGAAAGTTTCCTGCTCAATGACAACTGTATGGGGGGTGTCTAACTTCTTAGTTTAAGACATTTAAAACATAAAGTTCTGTATAATTGTAAGTGTGGTCACCTTAAGTGTCGAGTGTTTCCGCCTCCTCTCAGTGAGTGTCAGTAACTGATCAGCTCGATGCGTCTGTTAAATGTTGTTGTTGTTTGTGTCTGTTTGTAGTATTTTATTACTTCCACCTGGAATAATCTGTCTTGTTTTTGTGGGGAAACGTCATAACGGATCATGTAAGACATCTCTGCTGTAATATTCACACTGAATGAAACTCATTTAATGTTGTATGGTAACGGTGTGTTACATTGTTAGCAGCTGTTGGTAGCCTGATCTATGAGATCCACCTAATGCACAATTACTGAGAAAATAAGCGGCTCATAACTTTTAATGCCTAACCAGTCACTCTCACTGTGTCCTGTACAATAACGTCACCTAAAACCTTGTTCTGATGAAATACAGGGTTCCAAAGGGATCTGTCTTAGGCCCCCTGCTTTTCTCCCTTCATACAGCACCCCTTGGGCATATACTGTCACGGGATTACTTTTCACTGCTATGCTGATAATACTCAGTTGTAGATGCAGATAACTGCTGGTAATCTCATACACATATAGTCTTTAGTATTTCCACATCATTTCTTCTTTTTAAACTCGGACAAGACTGTAATGATTGTTCTTGATCTAACAAGACATTGGCATCATTTTTACCAGCTAACGCTTAGCCTAGGCTGGTGTATCATACATCACTATGACAAAGTGAGGAACCTTAAGGTGATTTTTGATCCTATGTTGTGCTTTGACCTCCACATTAGAGATATTAGAAGGTCTGCAACACTGTGTGATGTGATCTGTTGTTTGTTTAATGTAGTCATAACTTTGCCATGATATATTAGTATAAGCCAAAACTGCTTACCTACAAAACCAGTGACCTTCAGCTTTTTACTAGTGTGTGCCTGTGTCCAACTTTTGTTTACCGCTGCCCCCCAGTTCCTGCGATGTGTCTAACTAGAGACTACTTCCTTATCTTCATATTCTCTTTGCAAGAGTTTGACAACATAGACGGCGCAGCGAAACAGACTTAACCAATTTAAGTAAGTCCTATCAGTTATTGATGCAGTCGTATGTGTTACTTCCAAAAACATTTTTTAATTTGTATCAGTAAATTGTTGTAACATTTTACAGTATTACAATATCTGCAGTGTTACAGTATCAAAGCACAAAAGTACTTTTTCCTACGTTAACCAGATTCTTTTTGTCCTGTTCAGACAGAGTGAGTCAGAGTGTGTTGCTGATATCAAACGTCTTCCTTCTTTCTGTCTAATTTTGCCTGTCATGTCTGTTTGGGTTTAGTTGGGGTTGGTTCGAGTTGGTTGGAGTTAGTTGGGTTTTGTTGGAGTTGGTTGGGTTTAGTTGGGGTTGGTTGGAGTTAGTTGGGGTTGGATGGGTTTAGTTGGGGTTGGTTGGAGTTAGTTGGGGTTGGTTGGAATTGGTTGGGTTTAGTTGGGGTTGGTTGGAGTTAGTTGGGGTTGGATGGGTTTAGTTGGGGTTGGTTGGAGTTAGTTGGGGTTGGTTGGAATTGGTTGGGTTTAGTTGGGGTTCATTGGGTTTAGTTAGGGTTGGTTTGGTTTAGTTGGGGTTGGTTGGAGTTAGTTGGGGTTGGATGGAGTTAGTTGGGGTTGGTTGGAGTTAGTTGGGGTTGGTTGGAATTGGTCGGGTTTAGTTGGGGTTCATTGGGTTTAGTTAGGGTTGGTTTGGTTTAGTTGGGGTTGGTTGGAGTTAGTTGGGGTTGGATGGGTTTAGTTGGGGTTGGTTGGAGTTAGTTGGGGTTGGTTGGAATTGGTTGGGTTTAGTTGGGGTTCATTGGGTTTAGTTAGGGTTGGTTTGGTTTAGTTGGGGTTGGTTGGAGTTAGTTGGGGTTGGATGGGTTTAGTTGGGGTTGGTTGGAGTTAGTTGGGATTGGTTGGAATTGGTTGGGTTTAGTTGGGGTTCATTGGGTTTAGTTGGGGTTGGTTTGGTTTAGTTGGGGTTGGATGGGTTTAGTTGGGGTTGGTTGGAGTTAGTTGGGGTTGGTTGGAATTGGTTGGGTTTAGTTGGGGTTCATTGGGTTTAGTTAGGGTTGGTTTGGTTTAGTTGGGGTTGGTTGGAGTTAGCTGGGTTTAGTTGGGGTTGGTTGGAGTTAGTTGGGGTTGGTTGGGTTTAGTTGGGGTTCATTGGGTTTAGTTGGGGTTGGTTGGGTTTAGTTGGGGTTCATTGGGTTTAGTTAGGGTTGGTTTGGTTTAGTTGGGGTTGGTTGGGTTTAGTTGGGGTTCATTGGGTTTAGTTAGGGTTGGTTTGGTTTAGTTGGGGTTGGTTTGGTTTAGTTGGGGTTGGTTGGAGTTAGCTGGGTTTAGTTGGGGTTGGTTGGAGTTAGTTGGGGTTGGTTGGGTTTAGTTGGGGTTCATTGGGTTTAGTTGGGGTTGGTTGGGTTTAGTTGGGGTTCATTGGGTTTAGTTAGGGTTGGTTTGGTTTAGTTGGGGTTGGTTGGGTTTAGTTGGGGTTCATTGGGTTTAGTTAGGGTTGGTTTGGTTTAGTTGGGGTTGGTTTGGTTTAGTTGGGGTTGGTTGGAGTTAGCTGGGTTTAGTTGGGGTTGGTTGGAGTTAGTTGGGGTTGGTTGGGTTTAGTTGGGGTTCATTGGGTTTAGTTGGGGTTGGTTGGAGTTAGTTGGGTTTAGTTGGGGAGGCATTGCTTTGTCACTTTTGGATCCCTTCAGTGTGTAGGATGTCACACTGTAATGTTTTAAGTGTCTTTGTTTTTGGACATCTGATATGACACGGCTGGAAATACAGAACCTGCTGAGCTAAAGATGAAGTACAGCAACATCTGCATCCACAGCCTCTTACTGTAAACCACCAGAAAGATCTCATGAGCCAGAACGAACTGAGACAGAAACTCTCCAAAAAGAAAGTTTGTGTAGAAGCGTCTGCTCTCTGCTGGGTCGTTTGTTTCCTGTGTGTCTGTAAATGTAAATGAACAATGTAAAGTAGCTCCGACATCACAGTGTTCAACATTACTGTATAACAAACCCACGGACAGGGGAACCTCAGGAAAGACTTGAGTTCACTTCAGAGGAATTGCAGCTTTCAGAGGAAAACGGCATCTTCCGTGGCTGGTTTGAGTGTTGTGTGCGTTTGTCGTTGTTTGTATATTGTACTTCCAATCCCTCTCTGAGCCCCAGAGGGTCACAGGATCACATGATGGGTTATTTCACCATGAACTGGCCGGATGTCTAGCTTTTCTCTGGACTACATTTCCTGGTACTAAAACATGATGTTTGGTGACCTAATTTAAGGTTAATTTGGGAATGACTCACAGATATTAACTAATTATTAATGAGAACTGATTAATCAAATACTGCAACAAGACATACTGATGGTTTAGAAACTTTTTTAAAAGTTGCAGAATTTACATCTGGATGCAAACAAACAGTGAAATACAACAGGTTCTTCCAGATGATCAAATTACAGATTCCTTTGGTAATAACATAAAAGCGGTGCTATGGTATTGTTGTGACTATAAGGTGATCCTGATTATAAGATTACCTTTTTTCCAAGGAATATTTTCGAAAGGAGAGTTTCTGAAGATCTTTTTTTAAGAAAAAAGAAAATAATGCAAATTAAAAGGCATTTTCATGGACATTCCTTCATTTATTTTTGTCAGTCACATGCTGCCACTTTTAGGACCATGGTAAGCTTTTTCTTTTTGGACTCACCATCTTCTACCATTGTACTTTCACTTTGTGTTTTTTTTTGCTACTTGAGAGTTGTTTGATGATTTGCATCATAACTTCTCCTCAATTGCTAGTTATCTTACCGGCACTTTGTTTTCGGGACAAACACTGTCACTCCCCATCATGTAGCATCATAGCCTATTTAGGCTTTGTTCAGACACACAAGAAAGAATTATGACTAATCTGCATCTTATTCCTTTAACAAAAGACCTGTGAGTTGGTAGATGTTAAATAACCTTCAAGTTTCAAATAAGAGCCAAATGAACAAATCATTAAACATAACCAAAAGAGCGTCTCCATAAAAATGATATTTAATATCTTTTTTAAACTCTGCAGTTGTGACCCCCTTTGTAATCTTCTTTAGGCCATTTGAAGGCGCTGACTTTGGAAATGTGGACTTATTAGAGTCTGAGTTGACCTCAGATGGAGGAGACAAATTTCTGGAGGAGTCTGAGTATAACTGCACCAAAAGCTGGCAGAGCCAGCAGAGTGTGATACGTTTCCACCAGCTGGATGAAAATGAGTGGAAATGAGTCACGTATAAGTGGGGCCGCGAGCAACTGTCCAAGTGGCTCGTCAAAGGAGGCATAATTACCTTTCAACACGCCTCACGCGGCCTCGCTGAAAACACATATCATGTTGTTTTACATACATTTTGTTTTCACCTTCACACGATATACAGGAAAATTAGCAGTTAGAGCAGCATTTACATTGAAAGCAATAATCCGAATATTTAAATGACTTTTACAAAACATGCATATATTACAACATGTTTACATGTTTTGTGAGTCATGGCCACATTTGGCTCTTCTTCACAGTTCATCTTTAAAGCTTTGTAAATAGTTATTTGTAAGTATATTTGTTACATTCTGTTACTGTTACTGCATTTTATGGTAAATGGACTGCATTTATATAGCGCTTTTCCATCTGTATCAGACATTCAAAGCGCTTTACAATTATGCCCCACATTCACCCCGATCAGGTCAGGGTGCTGCCATACAAGGTGCTCACTACGCACCGGGAGCAATAGGGGATTAAAGGCCTTGCCCAAGGGCCCTTAGTGATTATCCAGTCAGGTGGGGATTTGAATCCATGATCTTCTGGACTCAAGCCCAACACCTTAACCACTAGACCATCACCTCCCCTAATGCCCCTAAATGTGTTTGATGCTATTCAAACACAAAAAGTAATTCAGGCTTCTCTAAATTAAAATTTGTAAAATTATCTGAAAGCAGATCTCTCCAACTTGATATAAATCAAATAAAAATATCAAAGCCAAGATGATCATATCTGCTCCAAATGTTATTGATTACTCTTTGGTGGAATCCACCATGATTGACAGGTGGAGTAGTTTTTGTGTAATTCTGCTGAAAACATTACCTTGTCGGTGGAGGTAATGAGTTTATTTCTTAGTCTGACCTCTGACCTTATTCAGCTGAAGTTAATCGTCGTCGTGGCATTTTTGTTTCAAAGTTCTCCACCTATTGTCTCTTGGGAACTGCAGCCAGTCCAGTCCAGCACCCGTATCCTGCTCTTCTGCATTCCTGAATGTGGTTTTAACAGCGTCGGGTCCCGTCCTTTATATTCCATCATTAAACATTGTGCACATTAACAACAAGTAACCACAAGTTGGCCACACCCCCAAAACGACCATCTAGTGACAAACATCGACTGCTTGTCACCCTCCTTTGTAACTAATGTGACTGTCGGTTGAGATTTGACTCAGTTACACATGTTGTTACTCAGGAACAAACTGCATCATTTAATATTAACTTTATTAATTTTTTGTCTCTTTCCTGGGATCTGTTGCATCTATTTTAATAAAATGAGGAACAGACAGACATCACCGTGAGTCAGGGATAAAGTGTTTTATAATACTCAATTATTTTGGGAACAAAAGAATAAATCCTGCTGTCGGCAATGTTACACTGAATAGTTTTAACCAGAAGAGGGCAGCACTAACCGCGAAACCTGCTGTGTAGCTGGTGTTGCCTCCCTCCCCCTCCCCTTCCTGTTCCTCTGATATCTATATTAAAATCTCTCTGCCATATATTTATTGATCTGACCGTGTATCAGCTGTGGCTCACACGGGTTTCATTATGTTCACTTTATTGCAACATGAAGAGTGAGAAAGCTTTCAGGACGGAGGGTCTCTGATAGCCCAAAGTCCTGAACACTGATTAACCAGTTCGTAAGCTTTTATGACCTGATTTAGTAACGGTGACGGACCTGCGGACGATGAACTCTGCCTTCTGGCTATGAACAACTGTAAACACTTGAGCTGAAGTAACACCAGGCCGGTCTAATGTTTCACAGACCAGCTCCTCATAGTTCTCCAGAACACCATAATCATCCTGAACTGCTTTCAAGCTGTTTGAATTAATATCACATTTACATTGGTCATTTTGGACAATACCAAAGGAAACCATTCCTGACAGTCTTTCCATTATTATCCTTATCATAGATCTAGAAGTCAGGTCAACAGTCTCTCAGCAACTTCTCAGACAAAGGAATTCCGACGAGGGGCTGGACGACTCCTCCCACAAGGAGTGCTCACAGGCGAATGACGTCACCGACAGGCGTGGAAAAACTCACGCATGCGCACGAGGGTTCAAGCATGTCTGACGTAAAAACATATGAATGAAATCCATATAGTTTTAGAAAAAAATAAAAAGGACCTATACTTTATGGACAGACCTCGTATATATCGTATAAGCCATGTTAGTTATTATAGTATAGACCAGAGTGACGTATGTTGAAGGTGTACTTTTGATCTTTCCTTTAAGTCATACAGATACTTTTGTTCTGTGCCACTATAATGTTGTTCCTTAGTATTCAAATTAAACATTCACAATCTTATATCTTCAATATGATCAAACTTCACCTCACCTGGATTTTGACCCACACTCAGTTGCTGAGGGCTTTACTTGAAGCCAAGCTATTGATCGCTTTGTTGAGGTTCTCTGTACTTGATTGTACACGTACTACCTCATCTGTAGTCACAATTGTTGCAATTGAGCCAACTGAACCGAATCAGGACCCCAAAATGCTGAGAGCTGATTTGAAAAAACAGGATAACAGTTTATTGTACAAAGGAGTTTACAGAATTTGGAAATGTGCAGGGTAACACCGAAGGCAGGAGACATCAGTTGGACCAGAATGATGGAGGTGGCAAGGAACCAGGACCAGGTGGCCACACATGGAGCTGACGGAGGCAGAAACACTGAGAAAGACAGAAAAAAATAGGACATGTCAGAATGGAGTACAAAAACCTGTAGTGCAAAACGAACACTGCAGACAGAGAGACCAGGTGCCACTGAATGAACACTGAGTTTCTGGAAGGTGGAGTAACTGAACCAGGGCTTAAAAGCAGGTGGGTTGACTGATAACAAGTGAGGTAATCAGCTCCGTGATGCAGCGCTTGGAGGAGCGCTCGGCAACCCACCAGTCCCGCCAGGGTAGGCACAATAGAATTCACAAAGGAGGAAGGGGTCCAAGATGAGCCCCCAAAACACCCAGGAGTGTTCCTCTGGTCCATAACTCTCCCAGTCCACCAAATACTGGAACCTCCGGCCCTGACGACGTATGTCCAGGATTGTCTGCACAATCCAGGCCGGCTAGACATCCATGAGCCAGGCAACAAGAGGGGGATCGGCCAGAGGGCACAGCGGACTGGCTTGAGGCATCAGACATGGAAAGTGGGATGCATCCTGAGTGACTGGGGAGGACGGAGCTGAACAGCTGCTAGGTGGAGCATCCAGTCCACCACAAAGGGACCAATAAACCAAACAGCCAACTTGCATGTCTCTGCCTTAAGTGGTACATCTTTGGCTGATAAGTACACCGCCTAGCCCAGCCAGTACTGGGGGTCTGGGGTGCATTGCCGAGCTGCATGGTGTTGTGCTCCGTCCCTCGTCCGAAGGAGGACGGAATGGGCCATCTTCCATACCCAGTGGCAGCGCTGCAGGTGGGCCTGCACTGACGGTATTGCCAGATCCTCTTCCTGTGCTGGAAATAGGCTTCTGGGCAGATGGCAGTTTAGGCAGGGCCACAAAGTGTGCTGCCTTGGGGAAATGGTGCAGAATGGTGAGTATGGTGGTGTGACTGTTGGATGGCAGAAGTCCGGTGATGAAGTCCAGACAGATGTGAGACCAGGGGAGACTCGGCATGGGCAGCGGTCAGAGGAGACCAGCTGGTGACTGGTGTGAAGGCTTGCCCCTGGCTCAGATGGTGCAGGCTTGGCCAAGTCCCTCGCATCTGTCTCTATGGTGAGCCATCAAAAATGGTGTGAGACCAGGTCCAGTGTCCTACGGGTTCCAGGGTGGCATGAGATCTTTGACAAATGACAGAATCGAAGAACCTTGGAACGAGCGGCTGGTGGACCAAATAGTCATCTGGGAGGTCTATTTCCAGGATCACGATGAGTTGAACCTCCCGGATGACTCTGTCAATGTCGCAGGCGAGGCTGTCCACTACCAGGTTACTGGGCAGGACCCGGTGGTGGTTGATCTGTAGGGGTGAACTGATGGGAGAAAGCATCCGTTTTAATGTTCTTGAAGCCTGGACGGTAGGTAATGGTGAAACTGAACCTTCCAAAGAATAGTGACCACCTGGCCTGTGTCGCGGCTCATCTTTTTGGTCTTCTCAGGATGTCGTCTTTTAGATAACACAAACTAATTGCAAGTGATATGCTAGAAAGAGGACACAACACTTTAGAATAATTCAGCCTTAAGCAAGATAAAATGCACAGAGTTTTTAAGTTTATTTAAGCCTTCGACACAAAGCTTAGACAAACTGAGTCCTCTAGAGAGACTGAATATGACAACCGCGCTCGTCTATTTATTGGAGACCCGCGGGCATCGCTCCTCCTTCGACTTTTTTATTTATTTCATTCCCAAGACATGGTTTTCTATTGGAAGCGTCCTCTAGTGAACCCTAAGCAGGTGTTAGGCCATTATTTCAATGTGACAAATGCTTCCATTAAAACATGAAGGATTTACAACTGATTTTTTTAAAAGACCTTCAGCCACAGGTGCAGCTGGCCTGAGGCCCCCTCCGCACGTGGCCTCAGCCACACGTGCAGCTGGCCTGAGGCCCCCGCACGTGGCCTGCAGGAAAGCACCTAAAAGGCCTTGGAAAGCCCCTGACAGACTAAATGACTAATAGAGCCCTTTTTTTGGGTTGAACACCTGCTAGTTCAACCAGAGGACATACATTTCGGATCAGGACACTTGATAGTTCATCACAGTTCAAATATGGACCTAAAAATTCTTCTACAGTCCCTCCTCTGGGACTCGAAAGAGTCCCATTACATCAACTATACTCTTGGGTTGTTTACTGACAAGACATCCTCATTTGTGCATTGCAATAAAAAAGAAAAACACATCACTCGAGTTACTGATAACTCTGGTGCGGATATGAATATCAGTGATACTTCACACGGTAAATATATTGCAGTGCAGGTGAACCTACATACTAAGGCACAAGGTGAGCAATTAGCTGGATTATATCAACACAAGGTGACATTCAAACATTGAGTTTTGGTGTAATTCAAGGCACTTAAAATGGCCACATAAAACAAGTTACATCAACCTCTTAATCATGGCAAAGTAAAGGCTTCACATTGACATCAGTGCAACCAATCATCTTCTGGCATCTATTGACTCACTCAACCAGAGGCTCCAGCCCATTATACTTGGTTCTACATATTATTTTGTTAAAGCGTCACACATTTATTATTTAAATGCATCAAATAACCCCTACGTTACCACTATTTAGTCAACCAATCAAGTAACTATTCTAAGGTTAGCGCAGCTATGTCTAGTTAAATGATAAACACAATAAATGGTTTCCCTTCATGTCCGTCCTTAAGTCATTTGCCTTAGTCAATCGTATAATGGTTTTCATTATAGGCCATTTCTCAACATTCTCCACTTTGTTTTTCTTCTTTTTCAGCTTGTTTTCTAATGCCCGTTTTGGCCAGACGCCAAATTTAGGCGATGCATGTCTCTTGAGGCATGCTATAATTTAAGAAAAAAGGGGTCCCTATGGTGCATCTTTACTACTAAATCTACAAACACGCCGTGTAAGGGTCCCCTTTTTATAACTTTGCAGTGTGATATCTATGTGTATGCATTTAGCTTTATCTGTGTTACGCAGATGATGGTAAGGACAGACATTTACCCAACCTTCGTTACTAACATATATCCTTCTTTGTTTTTATTTACACTCAGATTTCTGAAACCAGTCCGCAATTCAAACTCAAGAACCAAGATCATAGTCCGTGTTCAGTGCCATTACGTCAGTCCGCGCTCCTCAGCATTTACTCAGCATCTGAAGTTTTGGGAGAAGTTGGGGAACATGGGGAGGTTGGCCTTTCAGGGGTAGTGGGGGAGGATCAGGAATTCTGGCTTTCAGACAGTCGTGCAGTTCTCTGATGGATCTTTCCAGCTCCTTGTGCTGCTTGGCCAGGTTGTACAGGGCCCCCAGAGAATTCTTGCCCACATTCAGGGTGGTGGTGGCCAGCCCTAGCTGTTCCCTTTCCATATGCTCCATCATGCAGGCTAGCATGTCCATACTAGACTGAAGACCACACAGTTGAGTATGGAGGCCCTCCTGAGCACAAGAGATGTTGGCATTGTCACGGTGTATCCTGAACAGGTATGCAGCTGTCTGACTTAGTTGTGGCATGATTTCCTCAAATAGCTCATGGGGAATGTGATTTGTGAGGGGCAGGAGCTGCTCCAAGGTTTTTGGAACAGACTCTTGTGGAAGACGAAGCTCTCGAACCAAGATTGCCATGTCCAGTGGGGTGACCATGACCAGATTAAGGTTGTGCAGTCCAGGGGACAGGAAGTACAAGGGGGAAGGCATTTTGTGTGTGGGGGGAGTATTGTTGATGTCGCACAGGCAAGTGGGTGGGACACTCTGGGCATTTAGCAGCCTGTACAAAGCTCCCCTCTGTCCTGGTGGGTGAGTTCGGCTAAGGTCTACCCCTGCTGATCCTCCTCCAGAGGTACTGGGCTGATCAGAATATCTCTCCTGCCTTGGGGGTGGAAAGCTGGGGACAGGTCCTAGCAGTGAATTGGGTCTAGGATGCACTCGGGCGGTTGCTGCATATGGCCGACCTTGGCTGCCTCCCCTGGAGGGTATTGTTGCCACTGGCACATGTGACTGTCTCCATGGCATCTGCGGAAGGGGTGTGTTCCTGAGTCCAAAGGGTCCTTCAGGTGATGGTGGAGTCCTCGGGCCGACTCTTGCTGCAGGCAGATTCTGTGAAGCCGTCATCGCCAGGTGCTGGAACAATGAAGATCCTTCTGTTGCCAACTGGTGTAGCTGCTGGATGGAAGGCGGCTGTGGCGACCAATCATGTCTCGACCATCCCTCCTGTATATCCTCTTCTCCAAACAGCTCTGAGAGTCCAATCAGACTTGATAGAGGCAGATCAGGCATAGGTCCCTGATCAGGGGAGTCTGGTCTCTCAGCCATACTCCTGTGTCCTAGTAATATACATATACGTTCATTATTACAGCTCCATGTCATTCTTTCAGATATTGTCTATCCTATCCCTCATTTTTGTGGGTGCATGAGTGTGAATGTAAATGTGCGTGCATGTCTTCTTCCTCGTCTACAATATCACCAAGCACGGTCCATCCCAGTCCTCCCTATCTGGGGTATACGCCACAATATTAGGGAGCTGGGGGCTGTCGGGGAGGATAATTGGTATTTCATCCATTTCCATATATTCTGGTTCTCTGTCTGTTTCGTTTGTGCTTTCTTCTAGGGCTCGGATGGCTAACAGTGGGAGCTGTCCTACTGTGGATGAAAGCAATTTATTGACCAGAAATTTTATCAAGGGAATACCACAACATATTACCAGCAAGACCGTCACCCCTGTTAGTGCCAAGATTACACCTATCTGGTATAACCAGTCTTTCCATGATATCCACCCTCTCCTTAGAGTCCCAAACAGTGAAAATAGTGGGCCAATATTCATTCCATTCCCTACAATGTATCCAGAATCGTCAGTTTCATTTCTCCCTCCTATGGAGTTACTTAACAGTTCCTGTTGCATCTCTCCAAGTGTGATTAAGAGCTCTGTCAAATTTCCGTCTTCCCCTGTACGCATGGGAATAGCTGTGCAACATTCGGTGGCTTTGATCATAATACAAACTCCTTGTTCATCAGCCATCATCATCTCGATAGCTAATCTATTTTGCATTGTCATTAGCGAGGTGGCGTGCAGTTGTTCGGTTAAGGCTCCTACTGCTGCCAATGTCCAGTTCAGGTATCTTTGCTGATTATACCACAAGTAATTAATCCACTGCACCTCCTGGAACCTAGAACGGATTTTTGGAGTAACCCCGAACAGAGCCAATGCCCATCCCCATTTATCCGCATCTTCATCTGCTTTAACTCTGCTACTGTCTATGGCTTCTAACTGTCGGGGTATCCCTTCTGGTATCCCGTTTCTTACTGTGATGTTGTAGTCTGTTTTAAACGTCATTATTCCTCTTTTCTTACGAAGTTTCTGTGGCATGGGTTGTATTGAATTTGGCATTTCAATTACTGTTATTGCTCCTGTGAGCATCACAGGAGCACAAAGGCCTTTCCAATTCGGGGACAGCGATGACAGGAGTTTCCTTTTTTGTCCGCATATCCAAAAGATGTCAGCTAAGGGTACCGTTCCCTTAGCTAAATTTGGAGTAGATACCCATGAAGCATGGGTGAGATTCAGTCCAATTACAGACCCCCCTGTGGCCGGTACTATTTGTTCACACTGTATGCCTGCTGCTGGCAGGGTGTGACAGACGGTAATGTTCCATGCTGTTTTGGCCGGTTTGTATTCTTGCTGCTTTTGCATACACTGTATGTGGTGTTTTGGCTGGGTCGTCCCTACCTGCCAATCGCTTATGTATTGTGCTACTAAGCCTTTAGCTATACAGAATGGGTGTATCATCCCTTTCTCTATTTTAATCATAGGTGGAACGGTTCCTTCTGTACTTAGGGGCACTGGACAAAGTTTACTGTCGGCAGCATATTTTTCATCACCTACTGCCATTTTCATAACACATTGTGTATAGCATTCTGCTTGGTCTGAGTTATGTTGGGGACTCCTATAACAGTTGTTGATATCAGGTAGGGGTTTAGCCTGAGGTATCACACCTTTCCGGTGACAGGCTATGCAAGGCTTTTCACTGATCTGCCTAGCCGAAAATTTCAACCATTGGTAAAATAAATTGGTCTTCAACCCTTGTGTGCGGGCTAGGTCTGTACTGGGATCCCATCTCCCTAAGTGACTGCTTGTTTCTAGGCTTCTAATTGTCCTCTTTTTCCTTGGTTTGATTTTTACCCATTTTGTGGCTTCATGTACTGTAACAGTTACGTCTTGCTTGGTTTCCCTGCATCCTCTTTTATCACAAATTACCTCTATGTTGAGTGTTCCCTCCTCTTCACATTTGATGCTAATGGCTTCGCCTAATATGTAATCCCCCAGCTTTCCCTGTATTCCTATGTTCTTGTAGGCTTTTGATTTAATGTATACCAAATTATATGTTTTTCCTGTGTTTAGAATGCCTTGTTTAGCTGCTATTGCGGCCATGGCCACGGCACAGTCCGTTGTATGTTTTGGATGTCTATTTTCTCCCATACTGACCACCAGTAGTATTGTCAATCCCTTGAATAATTCCTTAATCATTGCTCTGATGACTGTTGAGATGTGCTACTAGATGTGCTACTAAGTGAGCCGTCACTAGATGAGCTGTCACTAGGGATGTGTGGTGTATCTGTGCTTTGTCTGGGTTGTACTTCCTGCGGTTCTTCTGTCGGTAAATCTACTGAGTTGCTGTCCGAGTCTGATGTCTCCTGTGGCCTGTCTATCTGTCGGTCTGTATTTCTGTCTGTCTGTTGGCCTGCGTCTCCAGTTGTCTCTGAGTCTGCATCTGAGTCTGTCGCTGCTCTATCTGGCAGGGATCCACTACTCTCTGAAGCTGTGCGTCGTCTTTGTTCAATCAGTCTCTGTGAGCGCCTTGGCCGGTGTTCGCCTGGCTGCAGGGAGGCGTGGCCTTCCCTCGGTGCTTTTTCTGGCTGCAGGGAGGCGTGGCCGTCCCTCGGTGCTGCTGTAGGGTCTCTGGCTTCTCCTGCTTCCCCCCTTGGCCCGGCGGCTCTGCCAAGACGAGCTTGCCGAGGCCGCAGGGGCGCTGGGCCACCAACCCTACAGCAGTGGTTTAAATGAAACCAAGTGTCCTTACCGTCTACTTTGACTGCTGTACGTGAGGCAAGAATAACTTTAAAAGGACCTTCTCGGCGGGGCCTGTCCCACTTCTTTTTGAACACCTTGATGTAAACCAGATCACCAGGCTGGATGCTCTGATTTTCAAGTGGAATCTCTGCTTCTCTGTCTTCTGTAGCACCTTTGACCTGCAAAAAGATAGTTTTGTGTATTTGGGTTAACTGTCTCAGATAATTATGCCATTCGTCTTGTAGCTGCTCCAGCGATGGTCCTTCGTAGGGTCCTCTCAGGTATGGAATAGGCATCGGCCGACCTGTAAGAGCTTCAAATGGTGTCAAATGGGTTAGTCGGTTAGTTTGTGAGCGCATTGACAATAAAGCAAGCGGCAACGCATCCAGCCAGGTTAGTTTGCCATTGCTGTCTGCTATGATTTTTGCTAGTTTGTTCTTTAAAATGCCATTAGCCCGTTCCACTGCCCCATTTGATTGAGGGTGATAAACACACCCAAACTTCTGTTTGATACCCAATTGTTTGAATGTTTCTTGTGTAACCTTGGCTACAAAAGCCCTACCGTTGTCAGATGAGATAGTATCTGGAATGCCAAATCTTGGAAAGACATCTCAGCACAAGAATTTGGCTACCGTTTTATGGTCTTGATTTGCAGAGGCTACTGCCTCAATCCATCGGCTGAATCTGCATATCACTACCAAAACATATCTCATTCGTTTAACTCGATTTTCAGCTCCCATGTCTATGAAATCCATCATAAGATGTCTGAATGGCCCATCAGGGACCGGAATGTGGGCTAAAGGGGCTGTGAATGATTTCCGGACATTGTACTGTGCACATACCTCACACTCATTCAACAAACGGTCCACTGTTGCTGCCATATATGGTGACCACCAGACAGCTTTTAGTTTGTTCATAATTTGGACTTGCGAACAATGATCGGGTCCGTGGGCCCAAATGATTGCATGTCGTAATAAATTGGTGGGTAACACAAAATGTCCATGATTACTGCGCCACAGCTTGTCCGCTGGCCCCTGACTGCGTGTCTCAATAGCGCCTCGTTTAACCCACATTCGTTTTTCTTCTCCACTGGCCCTACTTTGAGCCACTATCAGTGCGTCAAGTGAAACCAGTGGGGCACAATCTTGGATGGTTAGCAGGGGAAACATATTTTCTCCTTGTGCTCCTTTGCGAGCTGCGTCATCTGCTAGATTGTTACCTTGAGCTATGATGTTATTATTCTTTTGATGACCTGCACATTTAATGATGGCTACCTCAGACGGTAATTGGAGAGCTTGTAACAGTTGGGAAATCGCTTCTCCATGAGTGACAGGGGTGCCATCTGCTCTCAGGAATCCCCTTTGTTTCCAAATGTTTGCATGTACATGACATACGCCATAAGCGTAGGCTGAGTCTGTGTAGATATTAACACGTTGATCTTTAGCTATCTGGCAAGCCATAGTTAAGGCTTTGATTTCTGCCAGTTGGGCTGAACAAGGCTGATCAATTCCTTGGGACTCCAGTAATTCAAAGGTCTTGCCATCCGTGTTTAGTTTAACAATCCCCATACCCGCATGCAATCCCGCGGCATCCCGAAAGCATGAGCCATCCACGAACAGGGTTAGATCTGCATCTATGGCGTGATTATACAAATGTTCTCTGGCTCTCAAAAATTTCTCTGTCTCTGCCACACAGTTATGTGGAGTACCATCTAACGGTGTGGTCAATTTGGTGGCGGGATTCACCGTGTGACAACGTTGTATTGTTATTTCTGGAGCGGACAACACAACTTCATATCCAGTGCGTCTAGCTTGTGTTAAGACAAAACGTTGACTGGTTAGCAGGGCATGTAACTGATGCGACGTGTACAACGTTACTGCATGTCCCATGATTATGGATGATGCTTTTTGAAATGCAAAGGCAGCTGCTGCTAGACCCTGATAGCATGGTGGCAATCCTGTTTCAATGTTGTCAAGCTTTGTACTATAATAGGCCAATGGTTGTTTTCCTTCATTTGTTTCCTGCATTAGTACAGCACAAGCATAACCAGCTTTTTCAGTAACATACAAATGGAAAGGTTTCCCATAATCTGGGTTACCTAACGCGGGAGCAGATTGCATGTCTGTTTTTAGGGCCTCAAAAGCTCCCGTTGCCTGATCTGTCCAGACGAGGAGAGCTGCATTGCTTGTTTGCCCCACTGCTCTGATCATGGCACGCAAAGGTGCAGTTTTTATAGCATAATCACAAATCCACGGCCGACTGTACCCTGCCATCCCAAGGAATGAAAGCATCTGTCCCACTGTTTGGGGTTTGGGAGCCTTGATTATAGCCTCCACTTGGCTTGGGGCTATACATCGCGTGGTCCCACACAACTGTCTTCCCAAGTATTCTACTTGTTGTTTGCAGAACTGCAATTTGTCCTTACTTACTTTATGACCTCCATCTGCCAATGCATGCAATACAATTAATGAATCTTTTTCACACTGTTCTTGAGTCTCTGATGCAATAAGGAGATCATCCATATATTGCACCAATGTACTGGGTATGTCAAGGTGTTGTAAATCTTCAGCCAGGACTTTGTTAAAGATGGCTGGGGACAGGTTCAGTCCCTGAGGTAGCCGTGTATACGTTAGCTGTTGTCCCAGAAATGTGAATGCAAACAAATGTTGTGAGTCTGGGTGCACAGGCACACTGAAATAGGCTGAACACAGATCGATTACCGTGTACCATTTTGCTCCAGCAGGGATGCTTGATAGTATAGTATGCGGATCAGGTACTATAGGTGCATCCATTTCTATTATTGCATTGATAGGACGCAGATCATGTACCAGCCGATACTCTTTGGTATTGTTTTTAGGGATAGGATAGATAGGAGTATTGCATGGGCTTGCAGTTTTTATTAGAACTCCAGCTGCCATTAGTCCCTTAATTACTGGTTTTATGCCTTCAATAGCCTGAGGTTTTAATGGATACTGCCTTTGGTGAGGCAGTTTTGCTCCCGGTTTTACTTTTATTTTTACTGGTAAGGCTGTTTTTACTAGTCCTACATCCGTTTTGCTTTTGGACCACACCACTGGTGGTATTTGCTCTAACAATTTCTCTTGTTGGGCCGATAACACCATCTGTCCCTCTGATCTAGGATTGAGCTCCACTTTTTGAGCTATAGCCTCATCATTTACTTTTAAATTAATTCGTATAAACTGCTGGTCTTTTGACAGATGTACTTGTGGACTTTCCATGTTTTGCCATTCTTCAACTTCTGAGGCTGTCTTTACCATTGGACCTAGGTCATGGGATTCGTACTTTTCTGAGACTAAAAGGGTCACATGAGGCGTGGCATTTGGCACTTGATACCATTGTTGTTCAGCTGAAGTTAGCTTGACAGAAGCTGCGGCCCCTTGGGGGCCTAAATAAATTTCTGTGGTGGTTATGTGAAACAGCCGTTGATTCATCAATGCATCCCAGCAGCATGCATAGTCAGTTTGTTCTTGTTTGGCATCGAACATCAGGGTGACATGTAAAGGTAAACTAGGTGTACATACTGCTTCATAGTGTTGTTCTGCCCAGGGCTTCCATTTTTCCCATTCCAGTTGAAGATTTAAATTTTCTGGTTGTAACTTCAGCCAGTATACCATGGGTTGCACAGGTCGGACCTTATTTTCCATGTCCATAAGCACCATAATGTTGGCGAGTGCTTCGTCAGGAAAGTGTATTTGCAGTCCTTGATGGGTACACACTATCTGGGTTTGTAGCTTACATAAAATGTCTCTTCCCAGCAAATTCACAGGTGTATTTTGTGAGTATAACAGGGGTGCTTCAATTGTTTTTCCTGCAATCGTTACAGGAAGTGGGCGTGTAAACGGTATTATTTGAGTCTTCCCAGAGAAGCTGATGGTCTTAATTACAGACCCAGAGAGGGGGAGATGAGCGCCCATTTTCCCTATGCAAGAGTATGTTGCCCCTGTATCCACCATGAACGGGAAATCTCTGCTTTGTATATTAACAGTGACGGTTGGCTCTTCCTTAGGTATCATCGAAATAGCCAATGCCACCGTTTCCCCCTCTGTCTTCTCTAGGCCTCCCTATTGCCAATAGGCAGAGGGTCCAACCCAAGGTCGGGCCGGACAATTTCTCATTCGATGTCCAGGTTGTCCACAGCTCCAACACTCATTAGAGGGTTGATCCCCTATTGGGGGTGTTGGTCCCATAGGCGGTCCCGCTTGACTGTTCCTGGGAGCTGAGTTTTGGAATCTGTTTCCAAATGAAGGTTGGCGAGATCCTCTTCGCCACCCTCCTCTTTGACCTTGAAAGTTCCGTGACTCTCCTCTCCACCCATGACTGTAGGTGGGTCCATTTCCGGGTGTGCCAGTGCTATGGTAGTGATAGTGATGCTCCACTGGTGCTGAGACTTCTCCTGCAGCAGTGCTCCCTGCTGCTCCTTGGGGGCTCTGTGTGGCTGTTACCACAGGTGCCTGTAAGGTGGCAGCAGTGTTTGCCGTAGGGCCTAGGCTTGCCGACTCAGAAGGAACAGGGGTCATCATTGGTGCCTGGGTCTTTGTTTTTTCTTTCTTGACTTTGGTTAGCTCTCCCAACTGCATCTGCACCAATTTTTTCATCAGGGATTTTGCTGCATCTTCTTCTTTTTGTTTTTCTTTCTTGTAGATTTCAAGATGGTGACAAATATGCTCAGAGTATAAAGCCCAATTCATTTTTGATAGTCCCACAACTCCATCTAGGGCTTTCTGAACCTCATCTGGTAGAGCCTTTTTTACAGTTATTTTAAACAGGATTTCAGTTGCTGGAGAATGGTTCCATGCATTTCCTGTTTCCTCCGCCCATCTCTTCTGGAATCGGTGTAGGAACTTCTTTGGGCACTCTTCAGGTGTCCACTCCTCATCATCCAATTTAGAGGGATCCAAGACCTCAGGGTACTTTCTTCTCAGTCCTTCCCACATGGAGTTTCTATAGCGATTAAAGGGGACTTCATCATGTTGATTTGTGCCCATCATTTGTGTTAGTCCAACCTTTCCTGCTAATTCTTCAGTGTCATGTTTTCCCATGACATGCATTAGCAAGGCTTTTATGTCACCTAAAGACAAGGTTACCCCTGCAGTGCCTTCTTCTAAGGCAGTTATCCATCTCCCAGCTCCTTGGGTGATGTCTGGCAGTCTGTTGGCCAGCCCCACCATGTCTGTCCAGCTCCATGGGGTATACACATGATGACCATTTCTAACCACCAATGGGCATATGAGGTCTTCGTCCTCCTCTTCTTCTGTGCGGACTCCATACTGTCTTCCAGATCGAGTGCGACTGACTGGTTCCAGGCAGTCCATCCAGTCGGTTATATTCTGTTCTAAAGCCGCTATGTCTTTGGCTACACATTGTTGTCTTTGCCTGAGTCGGGCCTCTTTTGCAGTCTCAATGATGATCTCACCAGAAATTTTTCGGGTGGGTGGCTCTATAATGTGATTCCCTTGATTGGGCGTCGATTGTTGTAATATTCTTCTTTCCTCGGCGTCCCTATGTCTTTGTATTCTTTCCTTCGCTAGCCGAAGTTGCTCAGCTAGTTCTTCATTATCTCTTCTGGCCAGATCCAGTGTGTCACAGAAGCTCTTGTGCCACTCTTCGGAGCCTCTATAGCCTGTGAAGGTCCAGTCGGCTGACTTATGGTGGGAGGGGACGGTTTTCAGTGGACCTCGATGTGCAGGCGGAGCCTTCAGATCTCTCTCTTTATCCTCGTCTGCCTCCGTGTCACTGTTATTTGTGGCCCCCCCTGCTGGTCGTGGTGTGCGACCACTTACTTTCGGACTTGGAGACCTTGTATGATCCATTTGACAGACTGAGGACCTGTCTCCTTGTGGCTCTCGAGCTTTTAGTGTCAGTGTGAATTTGCCCTCCACATCCATGCCTTGGTCCTCTTCACGAGTTCCTAATACAAATTGTCCAGCTGTCTTTCCCATATCATGACGTTTATAAGGGGGTGGCTCTGCTTCCCAGCTCGGTGCACTGGCTTTAGTCTCTTTGGATCTTTCCTCTGTCATTTTTTCTCTTTTCTGCTGTAGCCTCTGTGCTTCCTGCTTGAACAAGGCCAAAACTTCTTTTTCTTCAGTGCGTTTTTTGTTGTTTTTTACGTTCTTCTGCTGATCTTTAATTTCTTTTTTCTGTATTTCTACCGCAACTGCTTCACACATCACCGGATCAAATGATCCCTCCAAAGGCCATTGCCTGCCCCCATGTGACCTTTTGTGCCACTTTCTCATACATTGGTTGGCCTTAGTGCGTTTTCCTGGATATTTTCTTAGTACTAAGTCTAGCGGGGTACTTTCCCGACCTTGACCTTGAGAGTTACCCATGTAACCCTGACAAACGCTATGTGAGGTGTTTCTATGGTGTTCTGGTAGTCCCTCAGGGGCTGTCCTGATCCAGACCAATAACTTGCTGGCTGTAACACCTGTTTTGTATTTTAAACCCTTAAAAGGATTAAATTTCCAACTGCTATGCCCGTCTTCTTTTTCTTTAACTAAATATGAAAATTTACCTGTTTCCCACCGAACCTTCCTTGGGACCACAGTCAGAGTCAACCTAGGAAACAGTTCTTCACCTGGATCGGTTGGTAGTGTTACTAAATGATTTAATGGTATGCTAAGTTCTTTATTAGGGTCAGCACAAAGCAGCTCCAGCCACGGGGTTAAACCCTGATGCCACAGACGTCTTATCAGCAGCTCCCAATTAATTAGAGGGAATTGTTCTTCTTTTGCTTCAGATTGATTACCTTAGTAATCTGCCATAATTTCTGATTGATCTCTTGTTCGTCCTGCCAATGTTCTGCTCCTACCCTGTCAAAATAGGTCCTTTCCAGCCAAAAATGTGTCCTGATTCCCTGGGTTTCGATGTCTCCGTCAGTCAAGTAATGTTCTGGGAGTATTATTTCATCATCACTTAAGTCTCCCATCAATGACTGTCCCAAGCATTGATCAGTCTGTCAGCTTTTTCACTATAATCTAAGCTTTATCTCTTTTGATTTATAACCAACTTTATTTATTTAATCCTCTTACAACCCTAACACCTCCTAATGTCTTTGCTCCCGACTTTCTATTTCCCTTCTAATTTAATTTTTTTTTTTTTTTTTTTAACTTTCTGCTTCTCGTCTTTTTCTGCTATGTTTGTTTATTAGTTTTCTCTCTTTGAAATAATATCTACCTTCTCTGTATTTACATAGCACTCTTCTCCTGTCTTTTCTTCACTGTCTGTTTCACACTTTCCTCTCTGCCCGTCATGCACCTCCCAAGTCCTCCTGTTGGGTCTAAATACCTCCCCCTCGTACTCTTTCACATTAATCTTGTATGTCAGCCAGCCTGCAAGTTCTCACAGCTTTACACAGATTACTCTCCACTCTCCCACACACCAATCTTCAAAAGCTTTATACACAAAAATTATTAAAAACAACTTTCTATATATCTCTATCTAGACTTCTGCCACTTTTCACTCCGCGGCTTTAAACAACCTTTTTATTCACTTAACACCAATGTGTTCTGTTTAAGCATGTATCTCTTCTTCACGTTAGACAGCTTCTCCGGCGCTGTCAGCAACTTCATATATTACTTTTTTCACGCCCTCTTTGAGCGTACAATATTTCATTTACTTCTACGCCTTACCGCGCCTCGCGTGCGTATCCTGTGCTTAATATATTATTTTCCACCAGCTCCTTTCTGAGCATACAATATTTCATTTATTTCTACGCCTTACCGCGCCTCGCGTGCGTATCCTGTGCTTAATATATTATTTTCCACCAGCTCCTTTCTGAGCATACAATATTTCATTTATTTCTACGCCTTACCGCGCCTCGCGTGCGTATCCTGTGCCTTTCTGCACTTTCTTCTGCCTTTTTTTTTTTTCACTTACTGAGCTCCTCGTGAGCTTAATGTGCCTTTGCACTGAAATATTCTCTTTTTCTTTTCTTATAAAAAAACTCATATTACTGTGTACTTAATTACTTATTCTTCTCCCACGCCCCACAAGCGTGTATTTGGTGCCTTACTGCACTATTTTCTGCTTCATTAATTCTCATGTATTCTGCACTAACTCTCTATTTATTTTATTATTTTTTTATAGTTTTTCTCTTTTCTTAAAAAATGACGTCCTTTATTGAGCTCTTTTACTTACTGTCAGCTGTGCTTCTTTGCACTTTTCTCTTTAAATCTCTTTATCACGTACGGTATTTCTACTGCACCCCCTCAGGCGCTTATCTTGTGCTTTCTCTGCACGTATTCTCTTGTTAAACTCTTTTTTCTCACTTATTTCACTTCAGTCTCTGTTAAACTCTTTAAATAACCTTGTATTACCTTGTATCTATTTGTCAGTATACTCCCCTAAATTAACCCCTACAGCGCATGCTATCAGCCGGCACGTTAGTAACGAATTTCAACACCAATTATTCCCCAAGCATCCAGGTTAGTTCTCCACGCACTCTTTCCACACCAGAGTTCATGAACATTCCTGAACTTTCACTCACATAGACATTCTTTTTCCCGGGAACACACACACCTTCTGAGCATTTTATCTACAAGGCCTGATAATTTTCAATCTTATCTTTTTTTAGTCTCTTATCAATTTTCTTAGTTCAGGTTCTTTTGGGTAAGAGGCAATTAAAAAATATCACCTGTCAACTTGGGCGGAAATCCCGACTCACTCCTCCAGATCGTGCAGAAATTATAAAAGGTTTCTGCTTACCTTTTAGTCGTGATCACTGTTATTTACGGTCTGGAGGGATGAGCTGGACTGCCCCAGGCTGCCGGAATGCCCCTGGACCCTCCTGAAGCTGGCTCGCCAAGTTCTGTCGCGGCTCGTCTTTTTGGTGTTCTCAGGATGTCGTCTTTTAGATAACACAAACTAATTGCAAGTGATATGCTAGAAAGAGGACACAACACTTTAGAATAATTCAGCCTTAAGCAAGATAAAATGCACAGAGTTTTTAAGTTTATTTAAGCCTTCGACACAAAGCTTAGACAAACTGAGTCCTCTAGAGAGACTGAATATGACAACCGCGCTCGTCTATTTATTGGAGACCCGCGGGCATCGCTCCTCCTTCGACTTTTTTATTTATTTCATTCCCAAGACATGGTTTTCTATTGGAAGCGTCCTCTAGTGAACCCTAAGCAGGTGTTAGGCCATTATTTCAATGTGACAAATGCTTCCATTAAAACATGAAGGATTTACAACTGATTTTTTTAAAAGACCTTCAGCCACAGGTGCAGCTGGCCTGAGGCCCCCTCCGCACGTGGCCTCAGCCACACGTGCAGCTGGCCTGAGGCCCCCGCACGTGGCCTGCGGGAAAGCACCTAAAAGGCCTTGGAAAGCCCCTGACAGACTAAATGACTAATAGAGCCCTTTTTTTGGGTTGAACACCTGCTAGTTCAACCAGAGGACATACAGTTCGGATCAGGACACTTGATAGTTCATCACAGTTCAAATATGGACCTAAAAATTCTTCTACACCTGTCTGGAGTTGAGCCTTTTGGCTGACTGGATGTAAGATAAATTCTTGTGATTGGTCTACACAATAAATGGGCCTGCAGTACCTTCCATCCAAAACCTCCACTCCTCCAAGGTCTCCTTGATCACCAGGAGTTCCCGGTTACCCACATCAAAGTTACACTCAGCGGGAGACAGGTGCCGGAAAAAGAAGGCGCAGGGATGGAGGTGGTTGTCATCCTCAGCTCACTGGGACAGGATGGCCCTGATCCTGATGTTGGCAGCATTGATCTCCATAATGAACTGGCAGTCCAGGTCCAGCTGGATGAGGATAGGAACTGAGGAGAAACGGTGCTTAAGAGTCTGGAA
Source organism: Thalassophryne amazonica (assembly GCF_902500255.1). Lineage (NCBI taxonomy): Eukaryota > Metazoa > Chordata > Actinopteri > Batrachoidiformes > Batrachoididae > Thalassophryne > Thalassophryne amazonica. Next base: position 3,805,827 of record NC_047104.1, read on the forward strand.
GGCATGTTCAGTGGCAAGGGACCATGTGAAGGGTATTTTGGGTGAAATGAGCCTAGTGAGAGGCTCTGTGGCTTGACTGAAGTTTATTATGAACTGGTGGTGTATGATCGAGGTGAGTGTGGGCCATTGAGTGACTGCATTTACTTTGGAGTTGAACGCCAAATCGAGGAGGAGTAGCGGGTATTGATTACAGACCGTGATGGCATTCAACCCGTGAAAATCGATGCACAGGTGCAGGGTCCCGTCCTTCTTACCTACAAAGAAGAAACCTGCCCCCAGAGCCGAGGATGAGGGGTGTATGAGACCCACAGTGAGAGAGTCCTTGATGTACTACTCCATTGATTCTGTCGGCTAACATGACAGATTGTAGAGCCGACTGACAGGGAGAGATGTGCCTGGAAGTAAATTGATGGAGCAGTCATAAGGTCTATGCGATGGAAGTGACAATGCTCGATCGTTGCTAAAAACATCTCATAAGTCGTGATAACAGGTGGGGATATTGGTGAAGTTGGGGGTGAACTCATAGACTCTGGCACTATGACTAGGGGGCACGGAAGATTGCAAACACCTGAGACGGCTGGCTTCGCTCCACCGGGTGACTGTTCTGCACGGCCAATCCAAATCCGGGTTGTGGAGTGTGAGCCACGAGTGCTCCAGTACCAATGGAGAAGAGGAGGGATAAACAAAAAACTGAACTGTCTCCCAGTGATTCCCTGATACTACTAGTGTGACAGGTGATAACTGGAAGCTTAGTGCAATTGAGAACGTGGACTGCAATGGGAGTGCTGAGCTTAACTACAGTTATGTGTGCCTCGGTGATCACCCTGATGTCAAGGAAATTACCCTCTGTCCCAGAATCAATGAGTGCAGGAACCTACGGGTGAGTGTCGCCTTTTATCTGAACCAGACAGTCACGTGGAATGTGACCCTTGGCACTGCAATAAATCAATCAATCAATTTTTTTATATAGCGCCAAATCACAACAAACAGTTGCCCCAAGGCGCTTTATATTGTAAGGCAAGGCCATACAATAATTATGTAAAACCCCAACGGTCAAAACGACCCCCTGTGAGCAAGCACTTGGCTACAGTGGGAAGGAAAAACTCCCTTTTAACAGGAAGAAACCTCCAGCAGAACCAGGCTCAGGGAGGGGCAGTCTTCTGCTGGGACTGGTTGGGGCTGAGGGAGAGAACCAGGAAAAAGACATGCTGTGGAGGGGAGCAGAGATCGATCACTAATGATTAAATGCAGAGTGGTGCATACAGAGCAAAAAGAGAAATAAACAGTGCATCATGGGAACCCCCCAGCAGTCTAAGTCTATAGCAGCATAACTAAGGGATGGTTCAGGGTCACCTGATCCAGCCCTAACTATAAGCTTTAGCAAAAAGGAAAGTTTTAAGCCTAATCTTAAAAGTAGAGAGGGTGTCTGTCTCCCTGATCTGAATTGGGAGCTGGTTCCACAGGAGAGGAGCCTGAAAGCTGAAGGCTCTGCCTCCCATTCTACTCTTACAAACCCTAGGAACTACAAGTAAGCCTGCAGTCTGAGAGCGAAGCGCTCTATTGGGGTGATATGGTACTACGAGGTCCCTAAGATAAGATGGGACCTGATTATTCAAAACCTTATAAGTAAGAAGAAGAATTTTAAATTCTATTCTAGAATTAACAGGAAGCCAATGAAGAGAGGCCAATATGGGTGAGATATGCTCTCTCCTTCTAGTCCCCGTCAGTACTCTAGCTGCAGCATTTTGAATTAACTGAAGGCTTTTTAGGGAACTTTTAGGACAACCTGATAATAATGAATTACAATAGTCCAGCCTAGAGGAAATAAATGCATGAATTAGTTTTTCAGCATCACTCTGAGACAAGACCTTTCTGATTTTAGAGATATTGCGTAAATGCAAAAAAGCAGTCCTACATATTTGTTTAATATGCGCTTTGAATGACATATCCTGATCAAAAATGACTCCAAGATTTCTCATAGTATTACTAGAGGTCAGGGTAATGCCATCCACAGTAAGGATCTGGTTAGACACCATGTTTCTAAGATTTGTGGGGCCAAGTACAATAACTTCAGTTTTATCTGAGTTTAAAAGCAGGAAATTAGAGGTCATCCATGTCTTTATGTCTATAAGACAATCCTGCAGTTTAGCTAATTGGTGTGTGTCCTCTGGCTTCATGGATAGATAAAGCTGGGTATCATCTGCGTAACAATGAAAATTTAAGCAATACCGTCTAATAATACTGCCTAAGGGAAGCATGTATAAAGTGAATAAAATTGGTCCTAGCACAGAACCTTGTGGAACTCCATAATTAACTTTAGTCTGTGAAGAAGATTCCCCATTTACATGAACAAATTGTAATCTATTAGACAAATATGATTCAAACCACCGCAGCGCAGTGCCTTTAATACCTATGGCATGCTTTAATCTCTGTAATAAAATTTTATGGTCAACAGTATCAAAAGCAGCACTGAGGTCTAACAGAACAAGCACAGAGATGAGTCCACTGTCCGAGGCCATAAGAAGATCATTTGTAACCTTCACTAATGCTGTTTCTGTACTATGATGAATTCTAAAACCTGACTGAAACTCTTCAAATAGACCATTCCTCTGCAGATGATCAGTTAGCTGTTTTACAACTACCCTTTCAAGAATTTTTGAGAGAAAAGGAAGGTTGGAGGATAAATACACTCCCCAGCCCTGATCTCATGCTGTTTCTCCTCTGGGGACAACTTGGCCCTGCCGAGCTGCATCGGTTTGTCAGCAGGGGTCGAGCTTGTCCTGGGGAGTGTACTGCCAGTGGAGCCCAAGAAAGGAGTGGAACTGATTTGTGAGGGGTCTGAGGGAATTACACATGTTCAGCTCTTGGCTTTCCTCCCGCCGTCTCTCCCCCAACCGGTTATCGATTTTAATAACTAGATCAATAAGTTGGTCTCTTGACTCAGGTTCATCCCGGACAGCCAGTTCATCTTTTAATTGTTTGGCTAAACCATATTACAAAGGCGCTGTGCAGCGCCATGGAGTTCCAGGTGGCCTCCACCGCCAGAACCCAAAACCCAACAGAGTACTCCACCACGCTGTGATTCTCCTGCCGGAGAGACAATAGCCAATTGGAGGTCATCTGACTGCGCATCAGATGTTTGAAGACCATCCAGAAATGTTGGAAGAATGAAGTGTACGCGTCTAAAATCAGTGAGTCTTGACCACAGAGGGCCGTTACCGCTAATCCACTAACTGCTAATTAGTGAAGCTAACTTTTTTTGTTAGCTGATTAGCTTTTCAGCTAACTTTGGAAACCATCAGTGGACCAATTAACTTCCACTAAATTTAGTTCTGATAACTTTTAGACCGTTAATATCTTTTTGCGGGCATGGTGAATCAAGCTTAACAGAAAAACATCTGTAAAGCCTGAAATCATACATGTTAGTTCCTGCCTGTTACGTGTTTTGGAGCAGACAGACAGCTATGAGAGGCAGAGCTCAATCCCCTGACAACAGAGGAGACCTGGCTACCAGAGAGAAAGGAAGAGAAGAAAAAAAAAATTATTTTCGCAATACAGTCATACACATACAGTCTTGCAGACGTGTCACAGGAGTCAAGCACAGCAAGGCAGTTTTGACTTATGGTTAAAATTTTAAACAAACTAATTCCAAACTGGTTATCGAAATTAACATCTCTTCTGTCGTTTTTTAAAAATGAAAATATCAGCTATACATTTTAGTTTTAAAGTAATGCACTAATTTTGAAGGTTTTAGCATTTACAGACACACATGCCAAAAGATATTATGGGAAAATGGCTCTTCCTGTCATCACTGGTTGGTCGGTTTATAAAAACCAACACACAAGTTACTGTAACATGTGTTGGGTTTTACTATTTGTAAATGTCATTTTTTTCATTTGTTAAAAAAAAGGCAATTTGAAAACTGAAAATTCTCTTTGTTCTGTGTGATTCAGCATGTATAGCAAATGTGTGCCAAATGGTATTCACACTGCCATCTACTAAAGTTTCATAGTTACAAATACAGATTTATTTGTAAAAACCAACGTGCACACGCTACAGGAACTTGTGTTTTGGTTTTTACATTTAAATAAACCAACCTATCTATCTCTGCCTCAACTTTCAAAAGTCCTAACTTCACCAGACTGTGAATTCTTCATATTTGGAATAACCATGGGATTGATCAGCTGGTCTCTCAACGCTATTGACACCATCTTTTCAACACAGAAATCAGGGCTGGGGGACCCTGCATGCCCAGAAGGAACCTATCCTGCGGGCTATGTTCTTGACGCCTGGAAGAAATGGCGCATCACGTGCTTGGTACCACTCTCTGTGGAAGACGTTGGGAATTTATTCTTATTTGCTTTTATGGCAGGAGGGCTTTTGCTGATTAGGCGCTGCCCTGACCTACCAGATAGATAATAGACAAGAGGGCTGCTACCAAAACCACAACCCCACACCTGTCCATCATGATTAATGTGGTGGGCAAGGCAGTAAAATCTCAAATTGCGTTAACTTGACCTTAAATGCAAATTGGAAATCATCTCAGAGCAAATGTCTGTCCTGCAAAGGAATTGATGTTGGAGACCAGCGAATATTCACAATTGGATATGGACGGTTAAAGAGAGGCCGCTTCTCTGCCTAACCCTAACATGGCAGCCTTATCAACTACTGAAGGTTAAAATGCCCTGTTTGTTTTCCTCCAGAAGGATTTCAACGGTCTTGGTGAAGCATCTGGCTCCTTTTCATTTGCCCTCCCCTATAGTCTGTGGTCGTCAAGGCCACTCCAGACTCTATGCATACATGGACAGAGACTGATATGGACTAATTTGCACACATGATGCACTGACACCCCCGCCAGCCCTACTCCTCCCTTGTGTTTCTGTCCCCACCCAGCCTGGCCTCTGCTCTGCCACTCCCCCCAAGATTGGCCGCGTGGCAGAAATGCTGCTGCAGCTTCTGCACACTCATTTCAGATCACGTACTGTTTCAAAGCTTAGTGTACATAATCAAATCAAATGTATATGTGCGGTTGATTTAATTCTGATGTGTGCCATTATTACCTTCAACTAGTAATAATTGTGGATTAATTGCTGTATTTTTGTTTGAGGTAATTGGCTGTGAAGATGAACTGCCCTTTTAGGGATCAATAAAGTTGTTTGACTCTTGAAAAGAAATCTTTTCATTTAGCGGATTAACAGTTATTGAAGCTAACTTTTTGGTTAGCTGTGCCCACCACTGGCCGTTACCCATGCTAACGCATGAGCACTGGAGCAGAAATGAGGCACATGTATCAGCGGTTCCAGAAAATGGTTTCCGAATGACAATGAGAGGTTTGTAGGTTGCTCGTGGCGGTGTCAGGGTGGGCGTACCTTCTGTGGTGCTGACGGATGCTCAGGACTTGGTCTGACCTGCTGCTGCCAGGCTGTGCCTCACTGCAAAGCAAACCGCATGTTCTCAGGGTTCATTAGAGTCCCAAAATCTCCATGGTAACAAGACTGTATTGTGTCACCCAGGTGGTGAGCAATGAGCTACACGACAAAAGAGGAATGAGAGAGAGCAAGATCCTGACCGACAGAAGCTTCCCGCAGCAACCACATGCAGCGTCTGTCAGAAAGAGTGAATGTCAGTGGACCTGTCCAGCCATCCCCACGTCCACAATCCTGTCCAAGACTCCATCAAAAGACGATCTTCCTTGTCACAGAGAGATTGCCATTGAGTTTAATGACATACAGTGAAAGTGCATTCTTTATTCCAGGTGGTCACACTAAATGGTGCTCATGTGCAGAGTGCCCTGTAGAGGGTGTGAAGGTGCAGAGACTTTAATAAATGACTTCAGGTGAACAGGTGAACATTTATTTGCTGTCTTGTAGGCCAGGAAGAAGGACATGAATTTGATGCACTTTTGGTCAGATGTCTACCTTGTTGGTTTCCAACCAGGATCCAAAATTCAGGATCCACGTGGATGTGGCGTTTTCAGCTGATAGGACTTTTGGTCATTGTTGAAGATGTTGAGAGTCGTGATGTGGGAAATAAAAATGACCTGCGCACATCAGCGTCACATGCTCAAGACAACTGGGAAGAAAACAAGTCGCCCAGTTCCTGCTAAAAGTGCACCTTTGTGCAGAAGAGATGACATAACCCTAACCTTTGGAGGCCTCACCTAAGGCCCAGTGGCCTTATTGGCCAGACAGTGTTGTTCTAATGCTACTCAAACATTCTGTTGAAAAGCCAAAGTGAGTGGAGCCAGTGTTCAGGCTGACAGTGTCAATATTAGTAGAGAAAACAGAGCGGCAGGAGTTTCTGTGTGTGTGTAACTACGCGTCCGTCAGCTCCGACTACACAACAGCCACAATAAAGGCAAAAAGAGTGGTGCTCTTTTTGCCTTTATTGTGGCTGTTGTGTAGTGTAGTGTAGAAAAACAAAGAAAGGAATTCTGAGGCGCTTTGTGTTTGGCAAAGAAAGACATTGATTATCTCTGTTGTGTCCACAGTGTCCTGTCCATATTGGAGCGTTTTAATCTTTGCAGGAATAACTGTAACCTCATGTTAAAAGCAAACGCGCCAAACTCCGGCGCCGCGCTGATTTATTCCTCAAGACACGCTCCCAGTCACAGAAGCTGTTTGGTCAACCGGCGTAGCTTCGGTACGTCTTTTGGAAGCTTTGATGAAATCAGTTCAGTGACCATCAGGTCATCCAGTAAGTCAAGGACGCTGTGATTCCACATCAGTCCATCCTGCAGTGAACGTGCCGCCACAATCACCTCTGTTTACCCATCAGATGAACGACAACAGTGCTGAAAAATGAAGCCAATGCGGAAGTGCCAAAACATGCAGGTCCTTGAATGTCCATAATGAGGCGGACTCCAAAAGCGAGTCACTTCCCAGATACACCCAAGTTAAAATCCTCAACACAACAGCAGAATGAAGTGAGTCTTCAGCCTGATACAAAAAACTAGCAAACAGCTGTGTAAAATCAGGCTTCAAATTAATTCAATAAATCATAAATTCTAAATTTTATGTAAATTTGATAGCTTAACTCTTTTTATACAACTCCAATTCTCCAAAAAGTTGGGACACTGTGTAAAATGTAAAAAACAATCAATGATTTGCAAATCCTTTTCAACCTATAATTGAATACACCACAAAGACAAGATATTTAATGTTCAAACTGATTAACTTTATTGTTTTTATGCAAATATTTGCTCATTTTGAAATGGATTCCTGCAACACATTTCAAAAAAGTTGGGATGGGGCAACAAAAGACTGGGAAAGTTGATGAATGCTCAAAGAACACCTGTTTGGAAACAGGTGAGTGCCATGACTGGATATAAAAAGAGCATCTCCAAAAGTCTCAGCAATTCATAAGCAACGATGGGGCGAGAATCACCACTTTGTGAACAACTGCGTGAAAAAATAGTCCAACAGTTTAAGAACAATGTTTCTCAACATTCAATTGCAAAGAATTTAGGGATTCCATCATGTACAGTCCATAATATGATCAGAAGATTCAGAGAATCTGGAGAACTTTCTACACGTAAGCAGTGAGGCCGAAAACCAACACTGAATGCCCATGACCTTAGATCCCTCAGGCGGCACTACATTAAAAACTGACATCATTGTGTAAAGGATCTTACCGCGTGGGCTCAGGAACACTTCAAAAAACCATTGTCAGTTAACACAGTTTGTCACTACACCTACAACTGCAAGTTAAAACTCTACCTGTCATGATCCTGCCCTTGATGGGCTTTCTGTCATGAATTTTTCATTGATCTTTGCTTTCTTGTTCTGTACATCTGTATTTGTATTCCTCCCATGTTCATGTTTTCATTAGGGCCTGAGTAGGCAACGTCCTACGAGGACCCTATTGTAATTGCGCTGTTTATTATTATTATTATTATTATTTATTTATTTATTTATTATTATTATTATTCATGCTCAAAAACTCAAATGTTGCAAGATCGTCCGGTCCTATCCGAATTTTGATATTTTGTGGGTCCCCCACATGGTCACAGCAAAATAGCGCCCCCTAGAAATTTTCAAAAACCCCTCCGCATTGGGCTTTTTTTGTCGTAGCCTCACGAAATTCGGTACACATATTTACCATGCCAGGACGCACAAAAAAGTCTCTTACTGTCATGGTGAAATATCGACAGGAAGTCGGCCATTTTGATTTTAAGTTTCGATTTTGAGCAAATTTTTGCCATTTTTGGCCATTTCCACTACTTACATTTGAAAGAACTCGTCCTAGGGATTTCATCCGAACATCTTCAAATTTGGTCAACATCATCACAACACAATGGTGATCAAAAGTTATCAAAAGATTCTAATTAAGTCAAAAGGCGTGGCTGCTAGGGGTCGTCAAACTTTGGCGAGCTTTTCGGAGCAGGCCATTTCACTTCGAACGGCTGTCATGCCCACATACTTCATCGTAGATCCTTCAAACTTGCTGGACATAATGAGGGCTCCGCCCTGAACGTCTACATATCTTAAGTTCCCACCTCTGCCATAGCGCCCCCCAGTGGTGGCGGGAAATGTCATTTTTACATTAAGAGCTCCTGATGTCACATACTTAACCCAATCAACTTCATTCCACTTGTAAAACATACAGAACAAGTTGGTGAACGTAGGCAATGAATGCCGTGAAGTTACGAGTAACGGCGTCCGTGTGGTTGCGTGTTGAATATTGACCATTCACCATGAAAATACGTTCTTCCTTTTGACGGCTTTAATTTTTTAATTCATGAAAATTGATACACAAGTCGAGCACGACAACCTCTTACAATTCATAGGGGCATCGCCCATGGGCGGGGCAAAGTGCCTCAATAGCAGTAGAGATTTGGAGTAGAGATATGAAAATTGGTACACGTGTGACTTGCATAGATGTACAAAAAGTCTCTTGCACCATGGGTCTACTCGAAACAGGAAGTTGGCCATTTTGAATTTTCTTGTCATTTTGGCGTGATTTACACATGTTGTACGAGGTCTGTCAATAAAGTAACGGTCCTTTTTATTTTTTTTTTAACTATATGGATTTCATTCATATGTTTATACGTCAGACATGCTTGAACCCTCGTGCGCATGCGTGAGTTTTTCCACGCCGACAGGCGTGGAAAAACTCACGCATATATATATATATATATATATATATATATATCAATCAATCAATTTTTTTATATAGCGCCAAATCACAACAAACAGTTGCTCCAAGGCGCTTTATATTGTAAGGCAAGGCCATACAATAATTATGTAAAACCCCAACGGTCAAAACGACCCCCTGTGAGCAAGCACTTGGTTACAGTGGGAAGGAAAAACTCCCTTTTAACAGGAAGAAACCTCCAGCAGAACCAGGCTCAGGGAGGGGCAGTCTTCTGCTGGGACTGGTTGGGGCTGAGGGAGAGAACCAGGAAAAAGACATGCTGTGGAGGGGAGCAGAGATCAATCACTAATGATTAAATGCAGAGTGGTGCATACAGAGCAAAAAGAGAAAGAAACAGTGCATCATGGGAACCCCCCAGCAGTCTACGTCTATAGCAGCATAACTAAGGGATGGTTCAGGGTCACCTGATCCAGCCCTAACTATAAGCTTTAGCAAAAAGGAAAGTTTTAAGCCTAATCTTAAAAGTAGAGAGGGTGTCTGTCTCCCTGATCTGAATTGGGAGCTGGTTCCACAGGAGAGGAGCCTGAAAGCTGAAGGCTCTGCCTCCCATTCTACTCTTACAAACCCTAGGAACTACAAGTAAGCCTGCAGTCTGAGAGCGAAGCGCTCTATTGGGGTGATATGGTACTACGAGGTCCCTAAGATAAGATGGGACCTGATTATTCAAAACCTTATAAGTAAGAAGAAGAATTTTAAATTCTATTCTAGAATTAACAGGAAGCCAATGAAGAGAGGCCAATATGGGTGAGATATGCTCGTATATATATATATATATATATATATATATATATATATATATATATATATATATATATATATATACGAGGTCTGTTAGTTCCCAGTTCTGTTAGTCACACAGAAGCATTTGGTGTAAAACATGTGCCAGTTCAACATGCAAATCCACCTTGGATTTGCTGTGGCGACCCCAAGTGCAAAACAATGGAGCAGCCGAAGGGACAAAGCGCCTTGGGGCAACTGTTTGTTGTGATTTGGCGCTATATAAAAAAAATTGATTGATTGATTGATTGACTTACTACTATATATATATATATATATATATATATATATATATATATATATTTTTTTTTTTAACCTTGATGCTGAGATGATGTCTTTTGCTTGTTTTTTGGTGTTTGTTTTGTTTTGGTTTCTTCCAGCCCTGCACTCAGTCTGTGGTTCTCATTGGAAGTTGTTTGATAGCAGATGACAACCGGCTGCTCGCTGTTCATCGGCTGCACAAAAGCAGCAGCTGGGAAACTGTTTGTGGCTTCACCTCTTGGGGGTAACGGGTGGGAAGTACAGAAGTACAAAAAGCTGTCTGAGGTTGATTCTCCTGAAATGGTGTTTGTCGTGGGCGTAGACACAAACTGTAGGTGACGGACTCGGCAAGCTAACAAACCCGCTCGTGTTGACCGTAGCTTTGCGTTTGTTTGTAGGAGCCGTATGCGCTCAGTGTTTATCCCACAAAAATGAAATAAAATAAAATAGTTTTGTCTGGTCCATTTTTAAATTTATGTTGTCATTTATTGATTTCATTTTATTTCATGTTGGCATTAATGGCGCTTTTCATATCCAGGTGTCAGTTTTTACTGAAAATCACCACATTCCACTTCTTTCAGATGGACTTGACCTCAGGCTGTTCAACATGCAGATGCAGACATAAGTTTACATCAGAAATGATGAATGATGGCTGCATCAGATAGAAATGTGACATCATCCATCTTCAGCGGAGCACTACGTCGACCGTTGACTGATGAGGAAGCCATTAATCCAAAATTGACATTAATGTTTGGCCTTTGTCTTGATGTCAAGTTTTGTTTGGATTTTGATGTAGATTTCAGAGTAAGAGCTTTCTCTGAGGTGGACAGGCTGTGATGGAGTGACGGCTGACAATCCCAAACCCCCAGAAGTCCTCTCCAGTCTGCAGCAGATGGGTGATGCAAGTCTTTAGCTTTTATCTCTTTCTAGTTACTTCAAGAAATAACATAATGATGTTACAAGACTCTGCACTCTGGCTTTAATCTCAGAGGACCTTATGACATCACAAAGCCCTTATTTGTTGCTTGGTAAAGTAAACATTTGGTTGTTATTCACCGAGTTCCGTTTCAATGCTCTTGTATGTCTCATCTCATCTTCAAACACTTATCTGTGATCGGATCCCGGGGAACGGTGGGGGGGGGGGGGGGGTAGAGCCTATTCCAGCAGTCACAGGGCGCGAGGCGAGGTTCGCCCTGGACAGGACAGCCGTCAGTCACAGGGACACATACACAGTGCATTTAGTTTCCAGTCCACCTAACCTGCATGTCTTTGGATGTGGAACCCACACAGACACGAGGAGAACATGCAAACTCCACACAGAAAGGACACAGGCAGGAATCGATGCTGGGATCTTCTTGCTGTGAGGCAACAGTGCTAACCACTAATCCACTGAGCTGCCCTGCTGTCCTGAATGTGATAAATGCAAATCATTTTTAAATGAAGCTGTAAAGTGGTAGAATTTGGCTCTGCAGTTATAAAAATGGACAGAAGTTGCCTGAAGCCAACATGAAGAAAAGCCTTTCTGATGTGTTTTTATGAGTTTGGTTACAAATTAACAGAGAAACTATCAAGAATTTACAGGAAAGTTGCAGCAATTTAAATAATTTATCAGCCGCCACACACACACACACAAAAACACATTTTTGCATGAATTTGTGTTAAATGTTGGCGTGTGAAAGCTGCACACTGTGGAGGGATGCCGGCAGCGTACATGAGTCCGCGTGGGCTGTGCGCTCGGCACACGGCAGACGTTGAGGAACGGCCCCGGGCTCATTCTCATGCAGGCCCACAGAGCGGGGCTGAGGCGGAGAGATAATTGCTGCTCCGAGGAGTCGATGGCTCGGGAGCCGTCCTCGTCTCCGGTGCCAGCACCAGGCTGTCCATCATATGGCAGCGACTGACGTCCTCTGAGGACAAACACAGGCTATTAGCAGTGACGACGCACAACTGAAGCACAGAATGAAGTTCATCACGAGCTGTGTGCATACAGAGAGAGACATCGTGCTTTTGTCTTCACTCCTCCATATCGTCCATCCTTGTCCTCCTCCTGTGCTTTCTAATCTCACTTCACACCTGCCGTCTCTGACATCCATGTGTCCCCCGAGACAGGAGAGAGAAGCTGGAGTGAAGGGCGAAGGCTTGGAGTGGGAGGTGGAGAGTGTAAGACAGATCAGGCCCGTGTCCTGATGAGGTGTGTCCACCCACCGGGCCACACCGCCACCGGACGGAGACAGACGCAGGCTATGAAAACCAAAGGGGACAAAGGGGAGCGCTGAGAATTTATTACTCAGTGTGTTGAAATGAGTCGAGACCAAAGTCTGTCTGTGCACAGGCGGGTGAGGATGGAGGTGAACAGACAGGTGAGGATGGAGGTGAACAGACGGGTGAGGATGGAGGTGCACAGGCGGGTGAGGATGGAGGTGAACAGACGGGTGAGGATGGAGGTGAACAGATGGGAGAGGACAGAGGTGAACAGGCAGGTGAGGATGGAGCTGAACAGACGGGTGAGGATGGAGGTGAACAGACGGGTGAGGATGGAGGTGAACAGGCGGGTGAGGATGGAGGTGAACAGATGGGTGAGGATGGAGGTGAACAGGCGGGAGAGGATGGAGGTGAACAGATGGGTGAGGATGGAGGTGAACAGGCGGGAGAGGATGGAGGTGCACAGGCGGGTGAGGATGGAGGTGAACAGACGGGTGAGGATGGAGGTGAACAGACGGGTGAGGATGGAGGTGAACAGATGGGAGAGGACAGAGGTGAACAGGCAGGTGAGGATGGAGCTGAACAGACGGGTGAGGATGGAGGTGAACAGACGGGTGAGGATGGAGGTGAACAGGCGGGTGAGGATGGAGGTGAACAGACGGGTGAGGATGGAGGTGAACAGGCGGGAGAGGATGGAGGTGAACAGACGGGTGAGGATGGAGGTGAACAGGCGGGAGAGGATGGAGGTGCACAGGCGGGTGAGGATGGAGGTGAACAGACGGGTGAGGATGGAGGTGCACAGGCGGGTGAGGATGGAGGTGAACAGATGGGTGAGGATGGAGGTGAACAGGCGGGAGAGGATGGAGGTGAACAGACGGGTGAGGATGGAGGTGAACAGGCGGGAGAGGATGGAGGTGCACAGGCGGGTGAGGACGGAGGTGAACAGACGGGTGAGGATGGAGGTGCACAGGCGGGTGAGGATGGAGGTGAACAGACGGGTGAGGATGGAGGTGAACAGATGGGTGAGGATGGAGGTGAACAGGCGGGAGAGGATGGAGGTGAACAGACGGGTGAGGATGGAGGTGAACAGGCGGGAGAGGACGGAGGTGAACAGGCGGCAGAGGACGGAGGTGAACAGGCGGGTGAGGACGGAGGTGCACAGGCGGGTGAGCACGGAGGTGAACAGGCGGGTGAGGACGGAGGTGCACAGGCGGGTGAGGACGGAGGTGAACAGGCGGGAGAGGATGGAGGTGCACAGGCGGGTGAGGACGGAGGTGAACAGACGGGTGAGGATGGAGGTGCACAGGCGGGTGAGCACGGAGGTGAACAGGCGGGTGAGGACGGAGGTGCACAGGCGGGTGAGGACGGAGGTGCACAGGCGGGAGAGGCTGGAGGTGCACAGGCGGGTGAGGACGGAGGTGAACAGACGGGTGAGGATGGAGGTGCACAGGCGGGTGAGGATGGAGGTGAACAGGCGGGTGAGGATGGAGGTGAACAGATGGGTGAGGATGGAGGTGAACAGGCGGGAGAGGATGGAGGTGAACAGACGGGTGAGGATGGAGGTGAACAGGCGGGAGAGGACGGAGGTGAACAGGCGGCAGAGGACGGAGGTGAACAGGCGGGTGAGGACGGAGGTGCACAGGCGGGTGAGCACGGAGGTGAACAGGCGGGTGAGGACGGAGGTGCACAGGCGGGTGAGGACGGAGGTGAACAGGCGGGTGAGGACGGAGGTGAACAGGCCGTTGTTGATGTGTACTTTTTATTACTGGCATTTATTCTTTTATTATTATTAGTTGATTTTGTTTAGTGCTTTGGTGACAAAGAGCAGCCCCGGTGAAGTCCAAGAGCCACAAGGACCTGTGTCCCGTGTTCTGCCACAACAGAGTTGCCTCAAGGCCCTTCACACAAGTAAGGTCTAACCTTACTAACCTTACTAAGTGATAAGAAAAAAACTCCCTCTGAGGAAGAAACCTCATTCAGACCAGACTGAAAGGGGTGACCCTCTGCTTGGGCCATGATACAGACACAAATTACAGAACAATTCACAGAACAAATATACAGGAAATGCTGTTGGTGCACAGGACAGGAGGGTCTCAGAAACAGACATCACACCCATCTCTGGATGGAGCTGCACCTTAAACAGAGAGAAAAAACAGAATCAAGCATCAAAAAGACAAAAAATACTGTATAATTTGTCAGCATTAAACAACAAGAAAAACAGAAGAAATACTAAAGTGATCACCGGCCACTAGCCCTAAACGTCACTAAAAGACCCTGAATTTAGGTAAAGTTGAGGCTGCGGCACATTCCGTTTACTAATAAAATGAATTACAAGAGTAAAAAGCGTAGAACTATACTATGCCACTATGCTAGCCATATGAAAGGGAAAACAAGTGCATCTTAAGTCTGGACTTGAAAGTCTCCACAGAATCTGACTGTTTTATTGATGCAGGGAGATCATTCCACAGAACAGGGGCATGATAAGAGAAAACTCTGTGACCCACCGACTTCTTATTCACCCTAGGGACACAAAGTAGTCCTGCACCATGAGAACGTAAAGCCCAGGCCGGTACGTAAGGTTTAATTAGGTCAGCTAAGTTGGGAGGTGCCAGTCCGTGAACAATTTTATAGATTAGTAGCAGAAACTTAAACTCTGATCTCACTGGGACAGGAAGCCAGTGAAGAGACGCCAAAATGGGTGTAATGTGGTTGAACTTTCTGATTTGTGTCAAAAGTCTGGCTGCAGCATTTTAACCAGTTGGAGAGCCCTAATGCTGGACTGCAGTAAACCAGAAAATAGAACATTGCAGTAGTCCAATCTAGAAGAAACAAACGCATTAATCAGGGTCTCAGCATCAGCCATAGACAGGATGGGATGAATCTTCACTATATTTTGCAGGTGGAAGAAAACAGTCCTAGTAATATTTCTAATGTGGAGGCCAAAGCACAACGTAGGATCAAAAATTACACCAAGTTCCTCACTTTGTCAGTGTGATGTATGACACATGATCTTAGGCTAAGCGTTAACTGGTCAAATTGATGCCGATGTCTCACTGGACCAAGAACCATCATTTCAGTCTTATCAGAGTTTAATTGCAGGAAGTTTCTCGACATCCAACTTCTCACTGATGCAAGGCAATCCTCTAAGGATTTTATGTGGATGAGATTACCAGCAGTTATCGGCATGTATAACTGAGTATCATCAGCATAGCAGTGAAAGGTAATCCCAAAATGCCGCAATATGTGTCCAAGGGGTGCTATATAAAGAGAGAAAAGCACGGGACCTAAGATGGACCCCTGTGGAACCCCAAATTTCATGTCACTAATGTTAGAGGCAGTGTTACTGTACAAAACACAGTGAGAACGACTGGTCAAGTATGACGTCAACCACGCAAGGGCATTTTCCAGCCTATCAAATAGAATGTCATGATCCACGGTATCAAATGCAGCACTGAGATCTAACAGCAACAGAACCGTAGTGGTGTCTGAATCCATTGCAAGCAGAAGATCATTCACCACTTTAGTGAGAGCCGTCTCTGTGGAATGATATTTTCTAAAAGCAGACTGCAGTGGGTCAAAAAGATTATTCTCAGTAAGATAGTCCAGGAGCTGCCGTGAAACCACTTTTTCCAGAATTTTAGAGCAAAATGATCGATTTGATATCGGCCGATAGTTTTTTAATACACTAGGGTCAAGATTAGGTTTCTTCAGTGATGGTTTAATCAGATTTGAAACAGATTTGAAACATTTAGGAACAGATCCAGAAGTTAATGAGAGATTAATAATTTCCAGCACAATCGGCCCAAGAGTGGGCCACAGGTCCTTAAACAGTTTTGTTGGTATAGGATCAAATAAACAGGTTGTGCTTTTTGTTGATGTTACGAGTTTTGTCAGCATGTCTAGTGAGATACTCTCAAATTCTGTAAATCCAGGTAATACCTTAGTAGTGGCGCCCACCTCAATATCAGGGTGTAGTGGCTGGGTTAAGGCATGCTGTAATCCAGGAAATCATGTGCTGTAAAAGGAGAGCGAACTACAGGTGGTTGTCCATGAATAAGTGTTGCCACAGTGTCGAACAAGAACTTTGAGTTGTGCTTGTTTTTGTTGATCAAATCAGAGTAATAGGTCCACTTTGTAGCCAGTAATGCATGTTTATAATGTAAGATAGCATCACGCCACGCAAGGTAGGATACTTGTAATTTTGAACTACGCCATTTCCGTTCTAGATCTCTAGCCTTATGGTTGAGGTCACGCAGGTAATCATTGAACCAAGCTGTGTTTTGGGGAAGCGCGGCTTTAAAATAGGTGGTGCAATCATGTCGAGTGTAGTTTTGAGCACTGAGTTTAAACTATTCACAAGACTGTGTACTGATTGGGTATTTGCCAAACGTGAAGCTATCAGGCAGTCTAGCTTTGAGTTCAGTCTTAGTTGAGGAGTTGATGCATTGCCGTAGGTATTTCCATTAATGTGCGTCAAGTCCTGAATGCATTGCCGAAATCCTAATGCATCCACAATTTCCATAAATGATTTGCAGAGGGGATCAGAAGGCTTATTTACATGAATGTTAAAGTCACCAATGATCAGAATGTTATCTGCACTAGCTGACAAGTTAGAGATGAATGCACCAAATTCATCTAAGAATTCAGAATATGGGCCAGGTGGCCTATATACAGTGACAAAGTAATACGACTGATTTTTATTCTTCTGACCTTGGCAATGTGTAATATCCTGAGCAGAGCGGAGAATCAGATGCTCAAACAAGTTATATTTGTGACCCCCAACAGCTAATAAGCTAAACCTAGATTTATAAATAAGAGCAACACCCCCGCCTTACTTCGCATTACGAGGGATGTGACTAAATGCATGTGCTGGTGGGCAGGCCTCATTTAAGGGAAGGACAGTTGTAGGTTTAAGCCAGGTTTCACATAACCCAATCATATCTAATTGATGATCAATAATTAGATCATTGATCAATAATAATTTCATCAGGTGGTGACCTGAGGAGGTTTGGGGCTGAGTGTGAAGCATCTGGGATGAGAATCAGCATCTCCAAATCTGAGACCATGGTCCTTTGTCAGAAAATGGTGGATTGTCCCTCTAGATCAAGAAAGAGTTGCTGCACCAAGTGGAGGAGTTTAAGTAAGTAAGTAAGTAAGTGTTTAAGTAAGGACCTGAAAATGATTGAATGATTAGTGCATTGATTCCTGGGAAAGTCCAACATAAATAGTCATTTATTAGTGTTATTATTATCACTAATAAAGGTGTGATTTACTATAAATCCCAGGACTGTTGTGTGGGCCGCTGAAGAGGAGGTACTGCTGGCCCACCACCACCAGAGGGCGCCCTGCCTGGAGTGCGGGCTCCAGGCACCAGAGGGCGCTGCCGCCTTACGAGAGCAGTCAGGGTGACAGCTGTCACCCATTACTGGACACAGCTGACTCCACTCAGCACGGAGGTATATCATCAGGACGGCGTCTCCACCTCAGTGCCGAGATATCGCCTTAAGATAGAGGTACAATTCTCTGCTATATTATATTGCCTTTCTTGTTGAGCATTGCAGGACAGCTGTCTACTCAAAGATAAGTACTCACCTTCCTGCAGTATTGTGACGTGAGGTGGAGACGGCTTCTCCCCTCTCTGTGTTACTGGGTGCAGCCGCATCCACACCTGTGTGTTTGTTCTCTTGCCAGCAGTACCGGATCCGACGAGCGGAGGCAGTGGCCACCTGGGAATTCGGGACTTGGCGGTTCCAGTACTTCCAGGGTTCGGTGGTAGAGGAAATCTGGGTGGTTCCGGTTCGACTTGGACGGACGTCTCCTACCTTCGAGCCTGCCCACACGACACCAGTGGAATTCGGCTTAACCCCAAATTGTCAATTGTTGTATTGGTTGTGCACGTTCCACAACAGTAAAACCTTGTTATTTACCTTCTCCATTGTCCGTTCATTTGCGCCCCCTGTTGTGGGTCCGTGTTCCTACACTTTCACAACAAGGACCTCCCAAAATATTAAAAATAAATAAATACTGTGCATTGATCATTAAGAATGTATGTGGAGTAGAAAGTTCTCAAACCCTGAGTGTCTGTGCAAGAAGAGACTTGTGAAGGAAGCTACCAAAACACCCATGATGAGTCTTACAAGTTTCTGTGCCCGGATAAACTGTTAGTGTGACTGGAGATATGTTTAGTGTGACTGGAGAAACCGTTAGTGTGACTGGAGATACATTTAGTGTGAGTGGAGAAACTGTTGGTATGACTGAGAAACTGTTAGTGTGAGTGAGAAACTGTTAGTGTGAGTGGAGAAACTGTTAGTATGACTGAGAAACTGTTAGTGTGAGTGAGAAACTGTTAGTATGACTGAGAAACTGTTAGTGTGACTGAGCAACTGTTAGTGTGAGTGGAGAAACTGTTAGTGTGAGTGGAGAAACTGTTAGTATGACTGAGAAACTGTTAGTGTGAGTGGAGAAACAGCGAGTGGAGAAACTGTTAGTGTGAGTGAGAACCTGTTAGTGTGAGTGGAGAAAATGTTAGTATGACTGAGAAACCGTTAGTATGACTGAGAAACTGTTAGTGTGACTGAGAAACTGTTAGTGTGAGTGGAGAAACTGTTAGTATGACTGAGAAACTGTTAGTGTGAGTGGAGAAACTGTTAGTGTGACTGAGAAACCGTTAGTGTGAGTGGAGAAACCGTTAGTGTGACTGAGAAACCGTTAGTGTGACTGAGAAACCGTTAGTGTGACTGAGAAACTGTTAGTGTGACTGAGAAACCGTTAGTGTGAGTGGAGAAACCGTTAGTGTGACTGAGAAACTGTTAGTGTGAGTGGAGAAACTGCAAGTGGAGAAACTGTTATTGTGACTGAGAAACTGTTAGTGTGACTGAGAAACTGTTAGTGTGAGTGGAGAAACTGCGAGTGGAGAAACTGTTAGTGTGACTGAGAAACTGTTAGTGTGAGTGGAGAAACTGCGAGTGGAGAAACTGTTAGTGTGACTGAGAAACTGTTAGTGTGACTGAGAAACTGTTAGTGTGAGTGGAGAAACTGCGAGTGGAGAAACTGTTAGTGTGAGTGGAGAAACTGTTAGTGTGAGTGGAGAAACTGCGAGTGGAGAAACTGTTAGTGTGAGTGGAGAAACTGTTAGTGTGACTGAGAAACTGTTAGTGTGAGTGGAGAAACTGTTAGTGTGACTGAGAAACTGTTAGTGTGAGTGGAGAAACTGCGAGTGGAGAAACTGTTAGTGTGAGTGGAGAAACTGTTAGTATGACTGAGAAACTGTTAGTGTGACTGAGAAACTGTTAGTGTGAGTGGAGAAACTGCGAGTGGAGAAACTGTTAGTGTGACTGAGAAACTGTTAGTGTGAGTGGAGAAACTGTTAGTGTGAGTGGAGAAACTGTTAGTGTGACTGAGAAACTGTTAGTGTGAATGAGAAACTGTTAGTGTGAGTGGAGAAACTGCGAGTGGAGAAACTGTTAGTGTGAGTGGAGAAACTGTTAGTATGACTGAGAAACTGTTAGTGTGACTGAGAAACTGTTAGTGTGAGTGGAGAAACTGCAAGTGGAGAAACTGTTATTGTGACTGAGAAACTGTTAGTGTGAGTGGAGAAACTGCGAGTGGAGAAACTGTTAGTGTGAGTGGAGAAACTGTTAGTGTGACTGAGAAACTGTTAGTGTGAGTGGAGAAACTGCGAGTGGAGAAACTGTTAGTGTGACTGAGAAACTGTTAGTGTGAGTGGAGAAACTGCGAGTGGAGAAATTGTTAGTGCGAGTGGAGAAACTGTTAGTATGACTGAGAAACTGTTAGTGTGAATGGAGAAACTGCGAGTGGAGAAACTGTTAGTGTGACTGAGAAACTGTTAGTGTGAGTGGAGAAACTGCGAGTGGAGAAACTGTTAGTGCGAGTGGAGAAACTGTTAGTGTGACTGAGAAACTGTTAGTGTGACTGAGAAACTGTTAGTGTGAGTGGAGAAACTGTTAGTGTGAGTGGAGAAACTGTTAGTGTGAGTGGAGAAACTGCGAGTGGAGAAACTGTTAGTATGACTGAGAAACTGTTAGTGTGAATGGAGAAACTGCGAGTGGAGAAACTGTTAGTGTGACTGGAGAAACCGTTAGTGTGAGTGGAGAAACCGTTAGTGTGACTGGAGAAACTGCGAGTGGAGAAACTGTTAGTGTGACTGGAGATACGTTTAGTGTGAGTGGAGAAACTGTTAGTATGACTGAGAAACTGTTAGTGTGAGTGGAGAAACTGTTAGTGTGAGTGGAGAAACTGTTAGTATGACTGAGAAACTGTTCGTGTGAGTGAGAAACTGTTAGTGTGAGTGGAGAAACCGTTAGTGTGACTGGAGAAACCGTTAGTTGTGACTGGAGATACGTTTAGTGTGAGTGGAGAAACTGTTAGTATGACTGAGAAAACTGTTAGTGTGAGGAGAAACTATTAGTGTGAGTGGAGAAATTGTTAGTGTGAGTGGAGAAACTGTTAGTGTGAGTGGAGAAACTGTTAGTGTGACTGAGAAATGTAGTGTGAGTGGAGAAACTGTGAGTGAGAAACTGTTAGTGTGAGTGAGAAACTGTTAGTGTGAGTGGAGAAACTGTTAGTATGACTGAGAAACTGTTAGTGTGAGTGAGAAACTGTTAGTGTGAGTGGAGAAACTGTTAGTATGACTGAGAAACTGTTAGTGTGAGTGGAGAAACTGTTAGTATGACTGAGAAACAGTATGACTGAGAAACTGTTAGTGTGAGTGGAGAAACTGTTAGTATGACTGAGAAACTGTTAGTGTGAGTGGAGAAACTGTTAGTATGACTGAGAAACTGTTAGTATGAGTGGAGAAACTGCGAGTGGAGAAACTGTTAGTGTGACTGTGAAACTGTTAGTGTGAGGGGAGAAACCGTTAGTATGACTGAGAAACTGTTAGTGTGACTGAGAAACCGTTAGTGTGAGTGGAGAAACTGTTAGTATGACTGAGAAACTGTTAGTGTGAGTGGAGAAACTGTTAGTATGACTGAGAAACTGTTAGTGTGACTGAGAAACAGTTAGTGTGAGTGGAGAAACTGTTAGTGTGACTGGAGAAACCGTTAGTGTGAGTGGAGAAACCGTTAGTGTGACTGGAGAAACTGCGAGTGGAGAAACTGTTAGTGTGACTGGAGATACGTTTAGTGTGAGTGGAGAAACTGTTAGTATGACTGAGAAACTGTTAGTGTGAGTGAGAAACTGTTAGTGTGAGTGGAGAAACTGTTAGTGTGAGTGGAGAAACTGTTAGTATGACTGAGAAACTGTTCGTGTGAGTGAGAAACTGTTAGTGTGAGTGGAGAAACCGTTAGTGTGACTGGAGAAACCGTTAGTGTGACTGGAGATATGTTTAGTGTGAGTGGAGAAACTGTTAGTATGACTGAGAAACTGTTAGTGTGAGTGAGAAACTGTTAGTGTGAGTGGAGAAATTGTTAGTGTGAGTGGAGAAACTGTTAGTGTGAGTGGAGAAACTGTTAGTGTGACTGAGAAAATGTTAGTGTGAGTGGAGAAACTGTTAGTGTGAGTGAGAAACTGTTAGTGTGAGTGAGAAACTGTTAGTGTGAGTGGAGAAACTGTTAGTATGACTGAGAAACTGTTAGTGTGAGTGAGAAACTGTTAGTGTGAGTGGAGAAACTGTTAGTATGACTGAGAAACTGTTAGTGTGAGTGGAGAAACTGTTAGTATGACTGAGAAACAGTATGACTGAGAAACTGTTAGTGTGAGTGGAGAAACTGTTAGTATGACTGAGAAACTGTTAGTGTGACTGAGAAACTGTTAGTGTGAGTGGAGAAACTGTTAGTATGACAGAAACTGTTAGTATGAGTGGAGAAACTGCGAGTGGAGAAACTGTTAGTGTGACTGTGAAACTGTTAGTGTGAGGGGAGAAACCGTTAGTATGACTGAGAAACTGTTAGTGTGACTGAGAAACTGTTAGTGTGACTGAGAAACCGTTAGTGTGAGTGGAGAAACTGTTAGTATGACTGAGAAACTGTTAGTGTGACTGAGAAACAGTTAGTGTGAGTGGAGAAACTGTTAGTGTGACTGAGAAACAGTTAGTGTGACTGAGAAACCGTTAGTGTAACTGAGAAACCGTTAGTGTGACTGAGAAACCGTTAGTAGGAGTGGAGAAACTGTTAATATGACTGAGAAACTGTTAGTGTGAGTGGAGAAACTGTTAGTGCGAGTGGAGAAACTGTTAGTATGACTGAGAAACTGTTAGTGTGACTGAGAAACTGTTAGTGTGAGTAGAGAAACTGCGAGTGGAGAAACTGTTAGTATGACTGAGAAACTGTTAGTGTGACTGAGAAACTGTTAGTGTGAGTAGAGAAACTGCGAGTGGAGAAACTGTTAGTATGACTGAGAAACTGTTAGTG
Source organism: Thalassophryne amazonica (assembly GCF_902500255.1). NCBI lineage: Eukaryota > Metazoa > Chordata > Actinopteri > Batrachoidiformes > Batrachoididae > Thalassophryne > Thalassophryne amazonica. Next base: position 3,828,593 of record NC_047104.1, read on the forward strand.
TGACTGAGAAACTCTTAGTGTGAGTGGAGAAACTGCGAGTGGCGAAACTTAGTGCGAGTGGAGAAACTGTTAGTGTGACTGAGAAACTGTTAGTGTGAGTGGAGAAACTGCGAGTGGAGAAACTGTTAGTGCGAGTGGAGAAACTGTTAGTGTGACTGAGAAACTGTTAGTGTGAGTGGAGAAACTGCGAGTGGAGAAACTGTTAGTGTGACTGAGAAACTGTTAGTGTGACTGGAGAAACTGTTAGTGTGACTGGAGAAACTGTTAGTGTAACTGGAGAAACTGTGACTGGAGAAACTGTTAGTGTAACTGGAGAAACTGTGACTGGAGAAACCGTTAGTGTGACTGAGAAACCGTTAGTGTGAGTGAGAAACTGTTAGTATGACTGAGAAACTGTTAGTGCGAGTGGAGAAACTGTTAGTGTGACTGGAGAAACTGTTAGTGTGAGTGAGAAACTGTTAGTGTGAGTGGAGAAACTGTGACTGGAGAAACTGTTAGTGTGAGTGAGAAACTGTTAGTGTGAGTGGAGAAACTGTGCCTGTAGAAACTGTTAGTGTGAGTGAGAAACTGTTAGTGTGAGTGGAGAAACTGTGCCTGTAGAAACTGTTAGTGTGACTGAGAACCGTTAGTGTAACTGAGAAACCGTTAGTGTGACTGAGAAACCGTTAGTAGGAGTGGAGAAACTGTTAATATGACTGAGAAACTGTTAGTGTGACTGTGAAACTGTTAGTGTGAGGGGAGAAACCGTTAGTATGACTGAGAAACTGTTAGTGTGACTGAGAAACTGTTAGTGTGACTGAGAAACCGTTAGTGTGAGTGGAGAAACTGTTAGTATGACTGAGAAACTGTTAGTGTGACTGAGAAACAGTTAGTGTGAGTGGAGAAACTGTTAGTGTGACTGAGAAACAGTTAGTGTGACTGAGAAACCGTTAGTGTAACTGAGAAACCGTTAGTGTGACTGAGAAACCGTTAGTAGGAGTGGAGAAACTGTTAATATGACTGAGAAACTGTTAGTGTGAGTGGAGAAACTGTTAGTGCGAGTGGAGAAACTGTTAGTATGACTGAGAAACTGTTAGTGTGACTGAGAAACTGTTAGTGTGAGTAGAGAAACTGCGAGTGGAGAAACTGTTAGTATGACTGAGAAACTGTTAGTGTGACTGAGAAACTCTTAGTGTGAGTGGAGAAACTGCGAGTGGCGAAACGTAGTGCGAGTGGAGAAACTGTTAGTGTGACTGAGAAACTGTTAGTGTGAGTGGAGAAACTGCGAGTGGAGAAACTGTTAGTGCGAGTGGAGAAACTGTTAGTGTGACTGAGAAACTGTTAGTGTGAGTGGAGAAACTGCGAGTGGAGAAACTGTTAGTGTGACTGAGAAACTGTTAGTGTAACTGAGAAACAGTGTCACTGGAGAAACTGTTAGTGTGACTGGAGAAACTGTTAGTGTAACTGGAGAAACTGTGACTGGAGAAACTGTTAGTGTAACTGGAGAAACTGTGACTGGAGAAACCGTTAGTGTGACTGAGAAACCGTTAGTGTGAGTGAGAAACTGTTAGTATGACTGAGAAACTGTTAGTGCGAGTGGAGAAACTGTTAGTGTGACTGGAGAAACTGTTAGTGTGAGTGAGAAACTGTTAGTGTGAGTGAGAAACTGTGACTGGAGAAACTGTTAGTGTGAGTGAGAAACTGTTAGTGTGAGTGGAGAAAAGTGTGACTGGAGAAACTGTTAGTGTGAGTGAGAAACTGTTAGTGTGAGTGGAGAAACTGTGCCTGTAGAAACTGTTAGTGTGACTGAGAAACCGTTAGTGTAACTGAGAAACCGTTAGTGTGACTGAGAAACCGTTAGTAGGAGTGGAGAAACTGTTAATATGACTGAGAAACTGTTAGTGTGAGTGGAGAAACTGTTAGTGTGACTGGAGAAACTGTTAGTGTAACTGGAGAAACTGTGACTGGAGAAACTGTTAGTGTGACTGAGAAACTGTGACTGGAGAAACTGTTAGTGTAACTGGAGAAACTGTGACTGGAGAAACCGTTAGTGTGACTGAGAAACCGTTAGTGTGAGTGAGACCGTTAGTG